>NC_056725.1:1684873093-1684971357 GCF_019279795.1 Protopterus annectens | reverse complement strand
CAACTGACCTTTGGACATGCTAGAATAGTATTGGGAATTCCTTTATAATTGAAAAAAAGGGCCAATGGGGAACAAGGTACTCAAGGGGAGTTTGTGAGGGTGTAGTGCTTTTAATATTGTAGTGCTGACTTATATAATTGCTTTAGTGAGCAAATGCCGGGTAACTTAAATGCAATGTGTTATAGGTAACTTAAATGCAAAAATGACAAGCAGTAACTTTCTTTCAAGTGAAAGAAGGAAATAAGTGCAGTAAGCAATGCAGATATCACTAGGCATCCACAGAAGCGCTGAAAAGCCGCGTTTTAGGTGGAATTAGCATTTCAGGGAAATAACAAGCAAACAAGCATACAAATAAAGCTAGATTCAGCAGGCCTGGATCTAGTCTATGCTACAGCAAACCAGGTGTACCAATTTCAGTAAAAAACAGTTTAAATATGCAGGCACTATAAGCCTTTAACCAGAAATTCCCAGCTCAGAAGGGCAGAGTCCAGCCTCTCCTCCCACAAGAGTGCAGACCACGAACCTTCTTAATGTAAAATAACTGGCCTGAAGCCCAAGTGCCTAAACCAGAACTAATACACTTTTAGAATAACAGACACTGAGCCCTCAATCAGCATTTCTCAACTTAGAAGGATGTAAGCTACCTGTTCTGCCACTACAGTGCAGACCACAAACCTTCTTAATGTAAAACAACTGGCCTGAAGCCCAAGTGTTTAAACCAGAATTAATACACTTTTAGAATAACAGACACTGAGCCCTCAATCAGCAGTTCCCAACTTAGAAGGATGTAAGCTACCTGTCCTGCCACCACAGTGCAGGCCACAAACCTTCCTAATGTAAAACAACTGGTCTGAAGCCCAAGTGCTTAATCCAAAAGACTTAGAATGATAGCTACACTTTAATCAAGTTACTACCAAGCAGTAATAAACACAATTGAAAACTTTAAAGAATTCCTGGATTAGTGCTCAAGTTATACAAACAAAGCTAGATTCAGCAGGCCTGGATCTAGTCTATGCTACAGCAAACAAGGTGTACCAATTTCAGTAAGAAGCAGTTTAGATATGCAGGCACTATAAGCCTTTAACCAGAAATTCCCAGCTAGAAGGGCAGAGTCCAGCCTCTCCTCCCACAAGAGTGCAGACCACGAACCCTTTTAATGTAAAATAACTGGCCTGAAGCCCAAGTGCGTAAAACAGAATTAATACACTTTTAGAATAACAGACACTGAGCCCTCAATCAGCAATTCCCAACTTAGAAGGATGTAAGCTACCTGCCCTGCCACCACATTGCAGACCACAAACCTTCCTAATGTAAAACAACTGGTCTGAAGCCCAAGTGCTTAAACTAAAAGGCTTAGAATGAGTTACACCAAGCAGTAATAAAGACAATTGAGTACTTTTAAGATGACGCAAAAGCAAAATAAGGTAGGAAGAAACACAAATACAGTAAAAGCAGATAATTTATTTATTTATTTATTTATTTTTTTTTTTGAGTGAGCAAATGAGATGGGCCCAGGAGTTACAGGACAGAAACAAGTGCAAATGCAAGCCTTCAAATCAGAAAGTTGAGGGAGATGGAAGACTGCCCAAACGGCCAATAACTACAAATTCTGGGCCAAAACCACTATATATATATATATATATATATATATATATATATATATAAAATTTGTATTTATATATGTATACATTAGTATTTATATATGTATAGATAGATATAGATGCATGTGTGTGTATATATATATATATATATATGTGTGTGTGTGTGTGTGTGTGTGTGTATGTGTGTATATATATATATATATATATATATATATATATATATATATATATATATATATATATATATATATATCCATATATGTACGTATATATAATATTTGCTTAAAATAGTCATAGTAGATGACTTATATTACACTTTAGCAATATCTGTCTAAACGTGTATCTGTGTGGTTGCCCTAAGTGAGTCATATGTAACTTTGACCATATATTAATGATTCGAAGTTATGACATGCTACAAAATAAGGGATTGAGCCACCATAGAGACATTTTCACACCTGAGAAAAGTCAAATTCTAATGTTGCTCTCAGTACATATGGGTAACATCTGTTTGAGAAAGGAGGTCCAAATTGACAGAGAAAGTTAAGGCATGGAATCGAGTAGTGGCAGACATGAATGCTATTGGAAGGAACTGCACATTGGGACAATGTAGAAAAAGAACACATAACCTAGTGGGAAGTGCAAGAAAAGAGATAGGAAGAATCCGGTTGCTCACAGCAGTACGGTTGAGGCCCTTCCACAATCCGCCTATTAACACCAAATTAAGAGTATTTCTTATCCATAAGGGTTAATGCGTATGATGAAGATGAATTTGCCACGGGAATCATCAAGGCAGGTGTGGACACTTGTACTTTCAGACCACTGCACTAGCCACAGTGTGTCATTCTGGAAGGTTACTGCATAGATAGTAGCAGTAATTCATGCAGGCATATAACCAGTTGCATCTTTCCTGTTTAGGTGCCCTATCTACATTGGGCATGCAAGAAAGTTCACAGTGTATGCATGGTAAGTGGCTGCATCTTGTGTTTATAGTTTGTCATTGGTAAAGGATAATAATTTTCTTTTTTACTGGCTCATCTCAGTACCCAAACATGTCCAGTGTAACAGCACATTAAACTGAAGTTGATAGTACAGTCATTGTTGAAAATGACATAACTCATATTCATGACATAACCTAAGGCCAGTGGCATACTGTTGTAAAGTGTACTGCCAGGATCCCCCAACTCCCAAATACATAACTTAACTCCGTAAATAGTGGCACAAGCTCATGCAACCAACCCAGTGATGACATAACCTTACAACCTGAAGGGACACACACACACACCATGTTATTCAACACCAGTGTGTTGTGTTCCACAAGATCACATTCAGGAAGACACTACCATTTCAGAGTTAGCAGTACCTGCTTTGACACCCATGGAATCTGGTGCTGGGAAAAGACGTATGTCTCCTTTAGCTCTGGAGGCGCATAATGCCCTTGATGCCTATCAGCAGATGTGGTTTTACATTGCTCAGGTTCATTCCACTACCACAGAGAGTCGGGTAGAAATGGTAAGTACTACAAGGTATATATGAAAATTTCATCAGTACATAGACTTCGTGGAGGCCAGAGACAATACCATGATTAGCCTAGTGCGCAGTTTGGTAGCCTTCATATGCACACTGGTGAAGACTTACGATACTCAAATAGAAAACAAATCTCAGCATAGATTGGGGGAATTGTCCACACACACTGGGACCAAGTAGGCTGCAAAACATATGATTGTCAAGGTAGTGCTACAACCACTACAGGTGACCTAATAAAAATGAAAGTAGGCAGGACTTGTCAGCCTTGATTAACACAAGACAGTTTTAAGTAGTGGTCTTGTTCCCACAACACTGTCAACTCATTGTCGAGAAGTTAACCTTTATGTAGAATGTCATGGCGTTGCAGAAACTCCGCCTCAAGCTCTCATGCCAGCACTTGCTCACGATCACTAGAACTATGACCAACACTGTCTCATTCGGGGACGTGTATGACACATTGGATGTGTGGTTGCATTAGAAAAACACACAGAGAACCCACAGGCAAGGATTGAAATGCACAACTACTTATTGCGTGTGTAAAAGTCTGATGTCACCTTGCATAATATGAAAAATTCACAATTTTTGTTGGTGGGTGAAATCTTTTGGTTATGCAAAATGTTAATTCAAATGCTGTTCTGTTTACAATTATAGGGGTAATGAAATTAGGGATGTACAGCTAAACCCATGCATTTGATACTAGCATAACTCCTGCCAGTGAAACTAGTATTATTATCACTTCACCTTCAGGACTGCACAAATTATAACTTCTTAATAGTTCTGAGGAGACACAGAAATGGTTGTTGATGAAAGAACAACTTAATCTAATGTGCAGCACCACCTGAAGGAATGCAGTAAATCAATGGATAACACTTCACATGACAATTTTTCCAGCACATTCAAAGGTATGCATTCATTACGTCTTTACTTTCAATGCATCCCAAAATCTGACAGGTGATAAACGGTCGTGATCAAAGTCTGCTACAAGACTTTTGATTAACTTTACACTTATGAGTTATCACACTTGTCCTTATACCTTTTACCAATAACCATATAGGTAACAGTTTTCAGTTTGGCACCAGAGTGGAGCTGTGAAAAGCAAAACAAATACAGCAATCAATGAAGTCAGCATAAAAAACAAACAAAAATGCCTTTATATAATTAACCACTCAGCATAGCTCACAGGTAACACTGCATGCATCAAGTTTGATCTGTGATATTAAAGTAAAGGTACCACTACCTTAATGCCATTGCCCATGATGGTGAACTGGTGTCCACCTCTTTGCCTGATCAGACATGTACTGTGCATGAGTTCAACAAATGGGGTCCCTTGTTACTGCTATTGGCTATCTGCCATCGCTATCACTGGTTGAAGGAATAGCAGCAGGAGCTACACTGCCATCTTGGGGCAGTGGAATGCCATGCCAACACATAACTATGTTGTGCAGAACGCAGCATGCGGTAAACATCCTGCATGTAGTAATGTGGTCATACAGAAGGACGCCCCATACTCTTACAGGCAACAGAAACTGTATTTAAACAGACAAAACATTTGCTCAGTGATAATCCAGTGTCTGGGACAGGATGGTATTGAAGTGTTACTCACTGGCTCCCCTAGGGTTACAGACTGGTGTCATCAACCATGGCTTGAATGTATAGCCTACATTACCTGCAAAGGCAAATAAAATGGAGGGGAGACTTAACAAAAGAAGGGGACTTTTGTAATAAGAAAAGCATTTACCAAATTATATCTACAGAAGTTACTATACCTGAAAGAAAAAGTTTGCTCTTAATAACAAGGTGAATGTGGGGTGTCCTACAATGCAGAATGAGGTGGCAGAGTGAGCTTACTTGCCAGATATGAGAATTATGGGCACTACCAGGATGCTGGACCAACAGGTGGGTGATGCACCCCCTTGCATCACAAACTACCTGGCAGTTGATTGAATAGTAACCCTTCCTGTTCTGGTGCTGCTTCTCACATCATCTACATTGTGCCTTAATGGCAACATGGGTGCAGCCTTTTGCACCAAGCACCTCTGAAAAATGTGCCATCCTGTAGAATCACTCATGGTTCTGGCTTGGTCTTGAGGTGACACTGGTAGATAAATATAGTGATTCACACATGTGAAGACTATGCTGAGGAATTGCTGAAGTAATTTGTAGGGAGAAGCCTGTGAGATATCCAGTGTATCCCCAGTTTTACTCCTGAAGGTCCCTGTGGCAAATACAGTGAGGGCTACATGTACCCTAGTGTTACAGACCACGCATCCCAACTGTTCTCCTCTGTGTATCATACAAGCTCACTAAAGCCCTTACAACATCCTTGTGTAGTCTGAATCAGTCAAGAGTTTCTTGATCATCAAAGTTATAATGAGTTGATCTTAGTCTATAACTGCGTTGTCTTGGTCAGTAGATGCCGCTGAGTTTTTGCTGCAGCCGAAATGAGCAGCTCAGAAAGACAAATAGCCAGGCTGGCAGCCAAAAGTACCATCGTTGCCAATTGCAAAGTAGATAAAAAAGACACAACTTTGCCTTTTACAAAGTATGCGTGTGCACCGCGCAGATACGCATAAAAAGTGACTGAATAACAAACAAGTAGGAAAGCACTTCATTTAGATCATTTTGTCACTGAAATTTTTAGACATTCCTCATTTACATATAAATATAGTGCCATTTGCATAAGTTCTTCTTATCCTGTCTAAACTGTGTCTAAGTACAGGCAACCACTATGAATCATGTCATGTCAGCACAAATCCCCATTACGCATAAGCACAGTTACTCTGAACAGTGCTCATTGTCCACAAAGACCCTTTCATCACCAACTTTCAGTATAGTTCCTCTTTTCCACAATTTTGAAAGTATATGGTAATACTTGAGCTACTATGATTGCAATTGGTGTAAAACTGGTCCCAGTTTTTTTCCTTGATCCTGCATGTAGTATATCATTGTATAAGCCCTTTCAATTTTTATGCCCTACAAGAAAAGTCCAGACCACATTCTTATGGAATTCCTCATGAATTCTTTGCAGTCTTTTTCTTCTGCTAGTTCTGGCATTACCATAAGCCTCAGGTTTCACAAGACCTTTCTTCCATTTTTTAACTTCTTATTTAATTCATCGTATTTCTTTTGTGTTGTTTTTTTTCTTCTACTCCATTTTAAAGTACTAAATAAAACGTATTCAATTAGAGTTCATCTGAGTGTCTAGTCTAGTCAAGGTATCCTCCACTTCTTGAATTTTCTTAGTATTTATAGCGATATAATCAGTGTTTCGCTTATTTCAGAAATCTCTCTACACATTTGATCATTTTTTTCTAACTTAGTAGATGGCATCTCTCCTTTAGCCATTGTCTGCCTTTTTTCCCGACATTCCTTCACATTGCCTTCTCTTTCCTTATTGTATGCAGAAACACTTCGCTCTTTTTTCCTTCTTGTTTCAGTTTTTTTCTCTGAATCAGTTTCCTAGAAGTCATAAGCATCTTTCTGGCATCAGCTGAGTATCAGCTTAAGCAAACATGCTGGTTTTTAATACTTCTATTAGTCTCCCAATCAGAAGCATTAGTTTTAGTTGCTCATTCATCTACTGCCATACCAGAAGCCTCCTACTTTTTAGTCATGAGATGCAATAATTAATTGGTTCGAAGCCCATATTAAAATGAATATACACAGTTGAAAAAGTATTGCACATTCCCATTTTGGAAAACAGAACTCCTCAGGTAGAAGTCTATTTGAAAAATGGTTACATACATTTTGAATTCAACAATTTGCACGTTTCATTTTAGAAAAAAAAAGTTGTCAACCAGAAGCCTAAATTCAAGCAAGTGTTTATATCTGATTAATTGAACATACTGCACATTCCTTTTTAGCGAGGCTAAACCTTAACAGACATTAGCAACTGTAAGGTTAAGACAGAGGTTTCACCATTACAGTAATGCAATTGCACATATTCATTAAATACAGAGAGAGAATCTGACCATAAATGTGTAGTTCACCTCTGCAGCACTTACCAAAGCAGCCCTAACCTTGTGGAGAGGGGAAGCATAAGAAACTGGCATGGAATGGATTTGTGTTTATAGGTATAATTAGGAGAGGAAATAATGGAAGGCAGGAGCTGAATCGTGACCTATGATCATACAGGATGTTTTGTCATTGCAACCACTCACACTGCTTGCAGTGTGATAAAAACAAGTCAAAAACAGTGGGGCACTGAAATCCAGCATCATTTAGACAGTGCTGGTATCACCCTGAAATCTGAGACTGAGTAAGAGTGCATGCAAGGTGTGAAAAAAGAACAGGAACACTCAAGCATTTAGGCTGATTGCTTTAGCTTTGGTCTTCCTTACAGCAGAACTTCCTGCATAGATAAACTTAGATGTTTTATGTCACCTAGTCCCTGAAAAACTGTAAAATGGGCGTCTTAGTGAAAACTTTCAGCAATAAAAGAAGATGCCGTATATGCTTTATACTATCAATATGAACCAAAGTCTTTGTTCACCTTTTTATATGTGAATTGTTGACCAATATATAGAGAGAGCCTTCTTAGGCTAACCTATTAACCAGGCAGAAGAGTCAGAGTTGAAGACTGTTAAGTAATATAGAGCTCAGGGCAGTCTTTACAGTAGGGTCACAGTAGCAGCCAGCAAAAGGAGCTTAACCTTATTTTTGTGTGATTTTTAAGCCAGAATTAGACTCTTATGGATGTTCTTCATTCCACATTGCTGCAGTCCTAACTATTGGGTAGTCCGCTGTCCAGTCGACCAAGAAGTATGTGGCTGGCGTCGGTCAGGCGCGATGAACTGGCGTCAATCGTCAGGGTACTTAATCGCTGACGTCTATCCTCAGTCTTTTTTGCGCATGGTCCGATGCAGAAGCAGTTTTGCGAGTGCAGGTTGGCGTTCTGAAATTTTCTGAAGTCGGAGTTTCAGACCGAATCAAAGTTGGCTAGTACCCGTTTGGGAACATTTTGGTTTTTCTTGCCTCAGTATTTAACGGATGTCAGAAAAAGTGAATAACTGTATTTCTTGTGGGAAACAGATACCTCATAGGGATTACCATACCTTGTGTATACCTTGTTTAGGGCCTGACGTTGTTGGATGCCGCTCTTGTGCTAGATTTAACAAACGCACTATTAAGAGAAGGTTAGACTGTGCCAGGTTAGTGTTTGGAAAGCGTTGCAATTATAAAATGCCGTCGGATGCAAAAGCGCAAGGACAAACAGCGAAGCCTAGGGTTGATGAACCGGCAGTCCGGACGTCGGTCTTTTAGAAAACAGTCAGTGGAGCCAGAGGTTTTGCCAGGAGTTTCTTTGGAGTCTCAGGCAGAGACTTTACTGTTACAGAATGTGCCTTCTCAGGAGGTAGGCCAGGCTGAGGGGCTTCTCAGGTAACTGTTCTTCCCTCTCTTCCCAAGGTAGTTAGAGCCTCTCCTTCTGTTTCCAAACCTTCTTTGAGAGGTAGGCCAAGTTTAGCTTCAGTGGGGGCTTCTCCTAGCACTTCAGGTTCTGTGCCTAAGAAACATATGCTTAAAATGGCAGAAGATTTGATTACTATGATTAGAGGTTCTATGCCCCTCCTGATAAGAGGCCTAGGGTGGAACCTGAGTTTGAGAGTTTTGAACAGTGTTCAGAGGCTTCTGAGTCTTCTGGAAGACTTGCAGGAGTATCCTCCTTATTCTGATTCTGATGTGGATGATTCCACTCCTACAGCTTCTCCTCCTGAGGATTTCTCATTTTCAGAGACTCTGCATTCCATGAGGAGCACTTTAAATGGGAAGGCCAAGATTATTCTGATTCCAGGAAAAGGCTTAGGGAATTCTTGTTTTACCCCAGCATAGGCCTTAGCTATACCTCCTGTGTTGAATGTGGTGGAAGATGTTTTGCAGAGGCTTCCCTGAACCCTGATTCTTTGCCTCCTGCTCCTGTTAAACCTGATAGGTACTATAGGGTGCCTGAAGCTCATAAGTATCTTTTAAGAGTCCTAGGGCAGACCCGAAACTGTTTCTCAGGGACCTAAAGGTGTTAAGGCCTCTGTTGTTAAAAACCCTGTTCCCACTGATAAAGAGGCAAGGGCTTTGGATAGATGGGGAAAGAAAGTGTATACTTCTTCCACTTTAGCCATGAGGGCGTTGAATTGTCAGTTTCACATGCTAAAATATCAAAATTATCTCCTTTCACAATTGAAATCTAAGGTGGATGCTTTGGCGGAAGGTATTGAGTGTAAAGAGTTGCTGGATTTAGTTCATGTGTCTGAACAAGTGGGTAAGCATTCTTTGCAATGTGGTTTTGATGCTGTACAGGCCTCCGAGGGTGGCTGCCACTAGTTCTGTTCTTCGCAGGCATGCCTGGTTGAGGGATCAGAATTTAGCTGAGCATGTTAAGACAAGGATTTTGGATGCTCCTTTACAGTCTGATGTGTTGTTTGGTTCGCCTGTGGAAGCAGTTTTAAAGAAAATGGAGGACAAAAAGCAGTCTATGCAAACTGTTAAGGATTTTTGCAGGTGCAGCCCGAAGTTTAGTAGAAATTGGCCTACTAAGGGATGGACATATCCTGCTTATGATTCCCAGTCTAGGGGTAGGTCTACTAGACGTAGGGGCAGAGCTCAAGGTTCTTTAGGCCTAGAACAGGGAGTTCACCTGCTCAGACTTCTGGTGAGGCAGGGTCCAGTCCTTTCAGTAAACAGACCCAATGACCTGCCTTTTCCAGCTGCCAGTAATTTCTCTAGCAGCTCCTTTGGGAGGAAGACTGTCTCTTTTCAAAGAAAATTGGGATTTAATTACTCAAGACAGATGGGTGTTGGATATCATTCACCACGGTTACAGGTTTTATTTCCATACATTGCCCTTTTTCAGCATGCCAGACTTCTCCTCTCTCCAAAAAAAAGAGGTCACAAAGCAAATTTCTGTTACTCCAAATAGGGGCCATTCAGCCAGTCCCTGTATCAGAAAGGGGCCTAGGATTTTATTCTTCGCCGTTTCTAGTACCAAAGAAAGGGAACACGTGGAGACCAATTTTGGATTTATCTATCCTCAACACTTATCTGGACATTCCCAAGTTCAAGATGTTGACGTTACAACAGCTTTTACCTCTGCTGGGCAAAGATCACTGGATGGTAACTTTAGATCTCAAGGAAGCTTACCTTCATGTGCCTATAAGACTAAGTTGCAGGATCTGCGTGCTCAAGCTGGAAATTCTCATTATCAGTTCTCTGCATTGCCGAGTATTCACAAAGGTTCTGGCTCCAGTGATAGCTTACTCAGCTAAAAAGGAATTCAAATCTATCCTTACTTGGACGACTGCCTGATTCTGGCTCAAGAAAAGGAAGACCTTCTACAGCATCTGGAATATGTTATAGCAGTGCTAAGATGCCTAGGGTATTCTGTGAATGAAATAAAGTCCAGTCTAGTACCCTCTCAAGACATGTGCTTTCTGGGTGTGAGACTGGATACAGCATCGCAGCTGGCCTTTTTAGCCCCGGACAAACAAAAGAGTCTATCCCTTTACTTCCATCAACTATCTCATCAGTCCCGGCTGACTCCAAGGACAGTCCTTCAAGCCTTAGGGTTCATGGCATCTGTATTTGGTGCTTCCCAATGCCAAACTGCATATGAGGAAGCTGCAATGGTATCTCAAAAATGTATGGACACAGCACTGCTAGGATTTGGACACTGTCATTCAAATAATACCTTGCCTTCAAAGAATTTTTGTGGTGGGCTCAGGAATGTCACCTAAACAAGGGACTCTCTGTGACCCGGCGCAGTCAGATTTTAACGACAGATGCCTCGGACATTGCTTGGGGAGCTCATCTAAATGGAAAGTGGATACAAGACAAGTGGCCTGCCAGACTACAGCATCTACATATCAACATGAAGGAGATGTTAGCAGTCCAGTTTGCATTAATGGCTTTCAAGGAGTTACTTCTTCCAGGGCAGGTGTTGATTCTAACAGACAACACAACTGTCATGTGGTACATCAACAAACAAGGGGAACACATTCTTATCCTCTATGCAGGCAAGCAATGATTTTATGGCCAGGAGCTTGCAACTAACTCTTCAGGCAAGGTTTCAGCACAGAACTCCTTAGCAGATGTGTTAAGCAGACAAATCATGGATCCCCTGGAAACTGGATCTTCATGTATTTCAGAAATTGACAGTGTCATGGGGACTCCACTCAGACATAGATCTGTTCGCTTCTCCACTAAACCACCAGCTGCCAAAGTTTTGCACAAAGGGGTTTCATCACACAGCTGGAAAGTGGATGCTCTTTCTTTCAGTTGGAAAAATCTTCATGTGTATGCCTTTCCACCTCTGCCTCTTCTTCCAAAGGTGCTCTTAAAGGTCAGACAAGACAAGCCAAGGATGATTTTAATAGCTCCAGATTGGCCTCGGCAACACTGGTACCCACTACTAAGGAGTCTGTAAGGAAGCCTCCATGGCCTTTACCTTTGATTCCACATCTGTTATCTCAGAAGGACGGTCATCTGCTCAATGTCAAGCTTCACTCTCTTCATCTAACAGCCTGGCATATTCTGTGTTGAAACACAGCAGGTCTCAACTTCCTCAACAAGTTTTAAATGTGATTATGGAAGCTAGAAGACCTAGTACAAGGAAAGTGAAAATCGCAGAAAATGGAAGAGATTTTTATTTTAGGGTACAGCAAAGAATTTGGAAATTTCTGAGCCTAATTTGAGTGTGGCTCTTCAATATCTTACTGAGTTATTGGACAAAGGTTTGTCCTTCTCTTCCATTAAGATTCATGCTGCAGCAATTTCAGCTCACTATGATTGTGACCCACCATTGTTTTCGCATCCTTTGTTCAAGCAGTTTCTTAGAGGGGCAAAGAATATAAGAGCTCCTACTCCTGCTTGGGATCTCAATTTTGTGTTGGAAAAACTTACTCTACAACCTTTTGAGCTTTGGCTACTGCTGAATTGAAATATTTGTCATGGAAGACTGCTTTTCTGCTGGCTATTACTTCTGCAAGAAGGGTGTCTGAGTTGCAGGCCCTTATGGCAGTAGAGCCTTTTTGATTTTCCATAAAGGATAGGTATCATGCGTACTAATCCTTCCTTTATGCCTAAGGTGGTTTCTAGTGTGGCTTTAAACCAAACTATTCATTTGCCTTTTTTTTTTTAGAGACCCAAAAAAAAGGGGAAAAGATTTTGCACACTTTAGATGTACACAGGCAATTGCGTTATTATTTAAGCAGGACTAAGGATTTTAGGCAGTCTCAGGAGTTGTTTGTTTCTTTGCTTTGAGTAAGCCTGTGTCAAAACAAACTATTTCTAGGTGGATTGGGTTTTGCATTGCATTTTGTTATTCCCATCATGGCAAGGAGATTCCAGCTGGGATTAGGCCTCATTCCACTAGGGCTACACCCACTCAGCAACATTCTAAGGGGGTGGCAACTAAGGATATTTTGGAGGCAGCTACTTGGAGTTCAGTGCATACTTTCTCTAAGCATTATCACCTTCCTCTCTACTCTAAGTCTAGGGCTGGTTTTGCCACAGCTATTTTGCAAGGCATGTTGTCAGCTCCTGCTTCTTTATGATTTGCCAGCCTCCCTTACCTCTGCTTTGGGATTCTACCCAATAGTTAGGACTGCAGCAATGTGGAATGAAGAACATAGTACAGTTTTGTACCTACCATAAATGTAGATGTTCGAGGATCCACATTGCTGTCCTTCCCTCTGTGTTTAGGGGTGGTTGTGTAGGTGAGGTTATATGCTGATAATTTTGTATATATTGTACATATTTTTGGTGCAGGAATATTGGGCCTTGTCTTTTAGGGTCTTCTGACATCTGGGGCAAGAAAAGGAGGATGTATGACGGGTCATGGCATTAATTTAGTACCCACGTGCTGGCAGTCGTCTAAGGCGCCCCTGACGCCACAATATACTATACTTTGTATCGGGCCGACTGGACAGCGGACTACCCAATAGTTAGGACTGCAGCAATGTGGATCCTCGAACATCTACATTTATGGTAGGTACAAAACTGTACTTTTCCTAATTATCAGCAAGAGCAGTCACAGCAGTAGACTGTTGAGTAATGTAGATTGTCTATAGATCAGGATGGACTTTTAGTAGGGTCACTGTAGCAGATGATGAGGAGGATGAACCTTATTTCTGTTTAACTTTAAGCTGCAAGGAAATGCCCACAGCTTCCTAATAAGCAGTCAGAACAGTCTCAGTTGCAGACAGACTGGTTGTAGCTCAGGGTGATCTTTTCAAAAAGGTTGCTGTGGCAGCTAGCAAGAGGTGTCCAACCTAATTTCTCTTTGGCTTTATGCTTGAAGGAAACACAGACAATATCCTTACAACTAGCCAGAACAGTTGCAGACTGGAGGATCCTGATGTCTGTGCAGTTACCAAGACACTGTTCAATGCCACTGAGAGCACCCCAGCTGTGCAAGGCTGCAATGCCTTCCATACGTTCAGACCTCAAAATGAGTGTGAAGGAATCAAAGGTGGAGGTGTATCCATCGTCATTCAAAACAAATGCAATTTGCGACTGGTCAAATAGCATGACTCTTGAACTAGTCCATGGCCAGTTAACGATTGGGAAAGTACCATGCCACATCATTGCTGGCTATAGATTCCCCACCATGAACCAGGATAAGCACACCACCTACCTCGATTTACTTGAGTCCCTCGTCATACATCCCAACACCGTAGTCACACTTGCCCAGAGGTTCCTGGACGTTAACACAAATGCTGTGGAACAGATAGTCTGCACTCCCATTAGGGGCTCTAATGTTCTGGACATAGTACTCACCAGCATGGGAGGGGGGTCACTGTACTTCACCATGTGTGATGCTCTCCCTGGTTAGGTCAGACCACATATCGGTCTCGTTTGAAGTAACTGCTGGAACTGACACCCTCACAGGAACAAAAATTATTTAAAAAAAAATTTACCAAAGCTAACTACAGCCTGCTAAGTGATCGTACAAAAAGCTTCATACCACCCGCAATCTCAGACATCAATGATCACTATGCAGAAGTCCATGCAAATGCCTTGTACAAGCACTTAAGCGACTGCGTAAACGCTGCTGTACCTGACCAGATCAAAACCAGGTCTTCCAGTAAAATCAAGCCACCAAGGTAGATTTTAAGTATAAACAGATTATATGACAAGTGGAAGAAACTATCGTCCAAAAGCAAGAGAGATAGCAATCTGCAGAGGCAGAGTTCCCTCCTAAGCCTAAACAAAAAAATCGGAAGTCTTGTAAAGTCTTCTAAAGCAAATTACGAAAGTAAAATTGCATCCTTAGCCAAGGATAATCATAAGCATTCTTTAACTATGTCTGAAGTCTAAAAGGAATGCCCAGCTATGTGCTGAATTGTTTGTAGGTGGGATCACTCATACTACACTGGAAAATATTGCCAACCTGCTAATTGACAGATTTAATGCAAATGTCACCCCCTTTTTCCCACCTACCATATCCCAAAGCATACCTGACACCAGTCCTCTGACTAGTATCTCTCTAGAGAACAGGTCATCTTTGTGCTTGCCAAAGCCAAAAACACAGCCGGGACCAGATAATATCTCAAGTTGTTTATTAAACAATCTAAAATGAGACCTAGTGGACCCACTTAGGGTTCTGTTTAATCCATAGCTTGAGAACTGGCTATGTTCCCGCAGAATGGAGAACAGCAACAGTAATCCCCCTGCACAAACGGGCGCCATCAACTGAGTCTGGGAACTATGGACCCGTAAGTCTAACGAGCTTCATCTGCAAGGCCAAGGAAAGAATTGTCACGGACCTTAATAACCAGGACAGAGGCAACCTCCAAACACTTTACCCAACCCAGTTTGGCTTCATTAAGGGTAGATCATGCTTTTTGAATGTGGTAGACTTCTTTGAGAATGTCACCAAAGCCATGGACAAAGGTAAGACAGTGCACACAGCCTCTCTCGACCTTGCCAAGGCTTTAAGACACAATTCCCCACTCTGACATAATTGAGAAACTCTCCCAGATAAGGATTAATCATTGCATTACTAAATGGGTAGTCATTTGGCTCACTGATGGAACACACACTGTCAAAATTGGTGACTCTAGCTCCACCAGTGGAGTACCACAGGGGTCTGTGCTGTGCCCCTTACTGTTTGGCATTTATTTCTCAGAAGTCTAGGCCAAAATAGACTGCCTTTGGCTCACCAAGTTTACTGGTGATTGCAAACAGAGCAATCACTGAGTCCCCCAGCAATGTACTACATGAAGGGCTAACACAAACAAATGATTGGTGCCAAAGCCATGGCCTAAAACTAAATGCAAAAAATGCATTATCATTCCCTTTGGCAAAATGGAATTCCCTACAAATTATAATATTGACAGCACCCCCCTGAGTTCCAACCCAGTGGTGCGAGACTTGGGAATATAGGTCGTTAACAATCTGAACTTTGACCACCAAGTTTTCACAGTGGGAATGAAAGACTTCTACGTAGCGCACCTCATAAGAAAGGGCATAGTATCCAGGTCAGGGGATGTTATAACTCCACTGTACTCAACCCTCATCAGACCAAAAAGAGTAAAATGCACCCTTTTGCATGTACCTCACCAGGCACCTGCAGCAGCTGGAGAGACCTCAGAGGTTTCTCACTAAGAAAATGCAGGGACTCCAAACCATGATCTACGTGGACAGGCTGAAAGCCCTGTCCCTTTACTCTGTATCTTATTGGCTGAGAGGTGACTTGTGCCTGGCCAATACAGGGCAGTCTCCAGTCCTGCCCTAATGGAAATTTTGCACATCCACAAGTCAGATGGCACAAGAGTCACTCGCTTTAGGGATCTCATCCTAGCTTGTGACATTAACAGAACATGCTAGAGACCAGTGTGTTTCCTAGAGACTGCTGCTTCTCTAGCATAGACTTTGTATTCATGTAAAACAGAGATCCTCACTGATCCAATTCAAACGCAACCTAGATAATTGGACGGGAGACTGTGAATTCACCTCTGGAGTTGCACCCATGTCCCTCATGGACAGGGGTAGCTGGTGTTGATCACAGACCTGCTCTGTTCATAAATTCATTCTGCGAACTGCCCACAAAAACAAAGGGGATACTTGGGATTAACATGGCTAGGCTTGTAAAGGCTCTAGGGCCACTAGCCTAGTAACTTCCTATGAACTGCTAAGTAATACAGATTGGCTGTAACTCCTAGTAAGTTGCAGGGAGGCACTCACAGCTTTCTAATAACCAGAGAGAACAGTCACAGTTGCAGACTAAGCAATACAGACTGGCTATAGTTCAGGATGATCTTTTCAGGAGGTTCACTTTAGCAGCTGGTGAGGGTAATCAAATCTAATTTCTGTGTGGCTTTAAGCTGCAATGAGCAACCCGCAGCTTCCTAGAGCAGCCCTAATATTGGGTGGGGGGCATATGGAACTGCAGCAGATTGATGAATTAACACTGAACATACAGTAACAAATGCTCAGAAGTGCCACTCTGCTAAACCTAGGCAAACAACTGGATGCAGCAGTAGGCCTGAATGAGTTTTAAGATGGTAAGCTGCAAATTAATTAATACTTTGGCCTGATGCTGGATTCCACAACCTGACCTACTTCTGTGAGGGTCACTTTCATGAAGTAGCTGCAATTGATGCTTGCTACCTACAATTTCAATAAATCTTTCTTCTAAGTAGTTCCACTGAAGCAAGTAAAACATCTACAGTATAGCAGAGAATAATATAAAAGTTGTGTCTGTGTGTCTGTGTTTCCCAGGAAAGTAGACTGGTCTGAAGACTCTCTTCAGCCATGACGTGACCCTCCATGCAAACAATGTTAGGTACATAAGTGGTTTATAATGTATGTATAATGCAGGGATATTGCAGGATATGTAAATGCAGAGAATACAGGACATATGATGCAGAAGTATTACAAGACATTTTAATGCAGCGGTTAAACAGATTCTACCAGTTACAGGATGATGAGCGCAAAACTGAGTGCACTGCATATGTAGCAGCTGTACAGAGCATGTCATTCAGTACTTCTGAGGAGGAGATGAGGCAGTAAACACCATTGGGCTAGATACTCTGCACCCTAAATTAGTACAGAAATGTGGAGATGAAGCAGCCAAACATTGTTATTTACAACACTGACAACTACAGATGAATATTAAAGAATTATCTTTTTCCATTGTATGCTGTGTCTGCATTGTTCCTGCTGTCTGTCAAGACTTCCCCAATTTGATTCTGCCCCTTTACTCTTCCATACTAGGGAGTTACCCAGCACAGCAACAGGATAAGAGCCATCGGGGGGAGCTGTCATACAGGCAGCTAGGAGGGCTGTTTATGTCACCAGCTTCCTGACAATGAAGGCATTTTTATGGCTTAACCCCACCATCAGGGCAAGGGAATTATCTGTAAGTATCAACATGGGGAGCCACAACACCTTCCACCAATGAATGCATACTTCCATACCCTTGATAATTAAGACGACCACTATCTAGTACCTTGGTGGGTCAAAGGTCTGCCTTAGGATGTACACTGCACCACTACCCCTCCTGTAAGTGACTATAGTTGTGGGTGTTGTGTTAAGCATGCAAGGCAATAATCACACTCATGTTATTTGGGCCATAGTCAGGGTTTTATCCATCATATAGACTGGTATACACTGGAGCTGGTTAGTTAAAGAAATCTTACATAGACATGGCATCCTCCATAGGTTTCTGTGGTTTCATTGCAAAACAAAATATTGGGCAATCATTTGCATCCTTTGACACCATAATCTATAGTACAGATAGAATGTATCTCATCAGTGATAGCATCTTAGACCTTGCTAAGGCCTTTGGTGCTGTTACTCATGGGGTGCTAGGTCAGCAACTAAATATCACCAAATGTGCAGTAGTTGATACCACTGAAAATATATTTGATGGTTTGCAGATTCTCAGTCTAGGAAATGCAGGTAATTTAAAAAGTATCTGTCTACAAAACATATGAGGTTCTGATTTTATTATTTACTGTCCATTACAACTCATGAAGATTACTAGTTCAATAAGATAACCAGGTGTTTTTGGGCTGGTTATAAAACAGATTCCTGGACTCATTGTCAGAATAGGAATTAAGTAAAGAGTAATTCATGGCACAACTACATTGTGGTTGTACTGTTCCACTTTTCATAGCTGCCTCCTCCTCTGATATAATATATTTGCAAGTTCTACAGAATAAATATAGATTTTTTGTCTCCATACAAAAAGCATCAGAGTTCCATTCTGAAGGCAGTACATTGCCTTCCCATAAAGAAACTGAATTAGCACCTTGTTTTCTTGGTCCTAAGTTTTTTTTTTCTTCTTTGCCTTACTAAAGGGCATTATTGTTCACTCGTAGAGAGACTCTATTGATTTTTTTTTCCACAAAATAAATGTCTGTCTTAACACTGGTTAGCTAATTTCCCAGCTGATGTACTCTGTTTAATGAAAGACTTTTAGCAACTAAAATTAGTTACTAGAGGACTACATTTTTCTCAAGCACCACGCACCAAAACTAACCATAAGACATATTAAAATAGGTGACAGGGTCTTGCAGTCTTTAACCGTTGCCTTATAGAAGTCTGTGACCTCTCAGGTAAATGAGTCAGGGAAGTCTCCAAACAAGCTTGAGTTAAAAAAAAATCAGGCTGGGACTATTCTTGCCTTGAAGATTTAAATTGTATTGTGAAATCAGTTAAATGATGGTGCTTAACCAATTATTAAGATCATTCCTTTACCATTTTTAACAAGTGATTAGCATATGGGGAGCCTATTCACAAGGCAAGTGGCCTGTATTAAATTCTGTACAGGAATTTTGTGGTTATATCAGAAGAAGGATATAGGGATGAAGGAAGTGAAGAAGGGATGTCCACAAGATGAAAAGGAAAACTTATTGCGAAAGAGGCAACCATTTTGGATAAGCAGTGAGATACTGAAAGGTATTAACACTAAGAGGAAGGTAAAAAATAAACAGTGGGGGTAAGTGAGGCAGAGGTGGAACAGATATTGTATTAAGCAGCAAGGAAGAATGCACCTAGGGTATATCATCACAAAAATGGGAGGAAATTTGCTAAAGAATACAGTTTCGATGGACATGTGCTGGAAGAAAGTGGGAAGAGTGAAAGATGCAAGTAAGTGGGCTACAGTACTGAAAAACATTTTTTGGAGGGTTCCAACTTGGGAAAGGCCTTGATGGATATATAAGGAGAAAAAGAACAGATGGGGAAATTAAAAAAGTAGCGAGTTGGCAGGAAGATGGGATAAGGCCTAGAGACCAGTTGAGCTGTCACTAAAAGTGTTGGAAGAGCTGTAGATATCATGGGTGCCTCATTAACTAGAATGTATAACCTGTCCCAAGAGACTACAGGGATTTTCCTAGCTTGGCAGAAGGCATTAGTGGTGCTTCTACGTGTACTAGTGTCAAAAAGATTTCAAGGTCTAACAACTCTCGCCTCAGTTTTGGAGAAGGTAACAGGAAAAAAAATCTCAGAAATGGGCTCATAAAATTCCTGTCATAAATGGACTTTTGTATGAACACCAGGAAGGGTTTATAGAAGTGATCACGTCAGGCAAATATGCTGTGATTTCATTATTAACAGTAAAAGTGGATAGACAAAGACTAATGGAAGTGATATTTGAAGGCATTTGCAAGACCTCAGACATTTATTTATTAATTTACATTTGTTGACCGGGAATGTCCGACTGGACGCAGGTCCATTTTCAGTGGAGGCTCGGGGAGAAAAGCTCCACAAATTAAAATATTACAGACATGGTTACAGATGAAGAATCCTAGCAATTAAAATATTGCAAACATAGTTACAGATGAAGAACATAGTACATTCAGTAGATAAAGGTTTGTGAAGAAAATTAGGAGATTAGGACCAGATCTAATTACAGTAACCTGAGACAAAATTGGTTTTCAGAGAGTAAACAGAAGATGGTAGTTTGGAGGGTGAAATCAGAAGAGATGAATATGATTCCATGATCATCACAAAGATCATTTCTGGAGTTAGTACTGTTTAACATATTTGTGGTGAATGTCACCAATAGAATTGAGAATAAGATTAATTTATTTGTAGAGGACACCAAGACTGGGGCAGATGTTAAACATTAGATCACTGTTGAAATAGCCAAAGCTGTTTGGTTTATATCTTGACCGAGCAGACATGTTCAAAGTTTAAGGCTGCCTTTCACACTGTCTAATGGCCAGGAGCTGGAGCAGAGCTCTGTATTAAAGGCAGTTAGAGCCCTAAAAGCTTCATAGCTTTCTTGCAGCTGAAGTACACTCCTTCTGCGGGCTTTATGGAATTGAATGAAGGTTAGTGATCCTTGAAGGCTGGGCAGATACGTTCTCTGTTGGGGAAAACCTTCCACAAAATTATTTTTCGGAGGACAACTTTTTTTTTGTGAAGTTAATATTATTTTGGTTAGAAAATGTATATATTTAGGACTGTCTCAACTTGTTAGGGAACTTTTAAGTTGTGAATGCATGTGTGAACAAACTTCAAAAATCTGATCTGATGTTATCCAAGTCATCATTCATATCATACAGTCTAGGATCCAATATCGGATCTGAGCTGGCGACATACTACATACAGATTCAAGACTCTAACCCTTCCGTCTCCCATGATGCTCTGCTGCCCTCTAACCCCAGATATCGTTTGCTGTATTTTCTATGCAGATGTGATTCCTTTGCTCTGGATAAAGGGAAGTGTTTTTTCTTAATTCTTGTAGTGTAGGGTGGTAGTTAGTGTAGTTTAGCATTGTTTAGTGATTATTACTTGTAGTACCTCCCTTTCATTAGTTTAGATTAAGTGAACTTAGTTTAGTGTGCATTTGTTTTTGGCACACTTTTTTTTCTTTGTGGGTGTTGGGGCTTGTCTGTTAGGGTTTTTTCTTGTGTGTGTGCTTAGTTTAGCTATTTTCCATTATGGCTGGTAAGCCCTCAAGCTTTAAGAAATGCTCCTTATGCTTGTAGGAAGATGTCCAATTCCGACTTGCATGAGGACTGCTTATATTTTGTTTGAGTACTCCGTACCTCCTGGAGGCTGTATGTGATATTTGTGCCACATATAACTCCAGAGCCTTGGTGGAGTGCCGCAGCAAACTTTTGTTGAAAGGTCTGGTTCAGGGTGCCCTTCATTTCCCCCTCAAAGCCGTCTCCTTCTGAGAAACTGCGGCTGTCTGATCCTAGGTTTCCACATCTGGTTCCAGCCTGGTCCATCTCTGATCCGAGGTCTTCGGAGCCGAGAGCCATGGAGTTGTCTCCCAGAGGCCCTCTGATCTAACCAGGGTTAGGCCAACCTCTGATCTGACCAGTTCGTCGGATCCATCTGCTGTGTTGGCTATGCCCTTGGATCCGACAGGATAGTCAGATCCGATAGTCTTGGAGGAGGTAGCTATTCTATCTACCTCCAAACAGGCAATAATCGTGTCAGATACCTGTGGGATTTGAACTCGGCATGGTTTGAACGCTATGGGATCAAGTTTCAGCCAAGCCTCACCCTGATCCCCCTGCTTTATTCCTCTGCAACTCAGGACGCTGCCACCTCCTTATCTGTGTTTAACCGCATGTTTTCCAGCTATGGAGTCCCGTTCTTTGTGAATTGTTTAAGTTTTGCCCGTTTCTATCTTGTACAAAGTTTCTGTTTTGCCGCTGGTTTTATTTTTGTGGTTCTTGCTCATTTTTTCTTAAGTTTTTTACTA
Source organism: Protopterus annectens (assembly GCF_019279795.1). Lineage (NCBI taxonomy): Eukaryota > Metazoa > Chordata > Ceratodontiformes > Protopteridae > Protopterus > Protopterus annectens. The sequence goes on along the minus strand of NC_056725.1, from coordinate 1,684,949,568 downwards.
AAACCAGTGTGGGTAAGTTTTTCCTAATGATGTGGTTACTTTTCCTCCTTAATAGTTTTATAGTGTCCCAAATTATTGTATTTTTTCCTCCCCGCTGTTGCGAGTGCTGAGTGGCCTGTGTGTAAGTTTCTTTTGGGTTACCACTGTAGCTTTCTGATTTCTCTGCCTCCCGCCAAATCTATTTCAACCAACAGTTTCCGAGTTCAACCCACTCCTAGCTTGCTAGCTCGTGGTCTGTACAGAGACTCGTTGAACACCACTCCTGATGTTGGACTATGGTGTGGGTTACCACCTCAGCGGCCGAGGGGTCTGCTCCTGGGACTTGTCTCTAAGCTGTTTTACCGCCAGATGTTACTGAGCTCCGCGGCTCCTTCGGGACTACTGTGCCACCTCCTTGTTCGGCCACGGGAGGAGTGCTTCTGGGGTCGGAGGGCCCGCCTGAGTTCGGGTTGTCCCTAGTGCCCGGAGGAGTGAGCACCAAGCGGCGGTCCTGAGGAGGAGACTCGCCTCCCCGAGGCTATCGCCTGCCTCCTCACCTGCATGTCGGTTCGGTCTCCTCCTTCACCTGCTTTTTCTTGCCTGAGCTTTCACCGGCTCCTGAGGGCCAGTTCACCCGATGATCACGAGGAGCTATCAGGGTTCCCGGGGGGCTCTGCCCGAAGGCAGCCCGGGCCTCCTTCCCGACTCGCTTTTCTTGATTGTGATCTGGACCGACCTCAGGAAGGTTCTATCCGCCTCAGATGCAGATGGGAGTGTTTGTGGTCCGGGAGCTCATCGGCGCTGCCCGCCCGGAGCCTGGATCCCCGCCATCCGGCCGGATCAGCCGGGTTTGTTACGGCTCTTTGTCGGACGCTTTGGTCCCTGGGTACTCTCGATCCGAGGCCGGCCCTCGAGCGCGGGGGACCCTGCTGGAGCTCTGATCCGGGGTCTCGGCCTGCCGGATCAGTGCTTCGCTGGCCCTGTGTCTCCCGACTCGGCCTCTCGCCGATCGCAGTGTCTCCGCGCCGGCCCCTCCCACCCCTGTCCGTGTGGGCTCGGCCTCGGCCTGCTGCCCCTGACCCCGGCCTCAGGTCAGGGAGAAGCCACGGAGATTGCTCCGTGCGAGGACCCTCTGGTTTGCTCAGTGAGGAGCTCCTGCACTGGGCCAGGAGGTGTCCATCCGGCCCTATCGGACCCCGAGGAGGCTCCTGTTGCGACATGTCTCCAGGAAAGATGCGGACCTGTGCCCCCCAGAGAACCCAACCGCGAGCCATGAGCATTTGAAACCCCAGTCAACTCGTGAAAGGCCCTAAGTCTTCTTCAAAGTCCCCCGTCTGTGGTCCGTGTTGAACGGCGCAACCGGGGCGGGGATGTTCACTCCCTCGTGACCCCTCAAGACTTCCCTTTGACGAGGGCCCGTGTCAGGAGGCAGAAGAACGGGAGCGCTTGAGGGCTTGGGTGGATAGATCCAGGCCAGGCCACCCGACTTATTAGAGTCAGGGCGTGGCCTCGCCTGACACGTGTCTCACTCCAAAGCCCGGAACTGGCACGAGAGGCTCATCCGACCACCTCTCGTGACAAGGGGCCCGGATGGCACATGTTGACGGCGCGGCGGAGGCGGAAGGGAACTGCCCAGAGAGTCCCTCAGTCCACCGCTTGAGCAAGGGAGGCATGATGATGCCTCGCTTTGGGGCGCGGAGGTTTACGCCAGGCGACCCCCTAGTCCAAGGGCGGAGGACGCCAGGCCACTCCAAGTTATTGGGATGCAGCAGTCAGCCTCTCCCTTCTGCTACTGGCCTGGAGAGTCCACTGAGTGGCGGCTGGCAGTTCTGCACCCACTTTGTGTCAGTTTACGGGCCTGATTTGCACCGGCCGTCTGATGCCTGGAATTGAGCGGGCTCTGCGAACGGAGCTTTTGGGTTCAGGACTGCAAGACGTTCGCCAGGCGAATGTGGCCCGAAGCTAAAGGACGGGAGACCCCTTCTGTTCCGACATTTGCTTAACGCAGGAGGACCTGGAGGCTAGAAGCTTGGCAAGTTCGAGGCATCCCAGTAGAGTGCTACCAGGACCCCTTCGCGCAGAGACCTCCGGGAGAACTGCTTTCCAGGCACCCCAGGCTCCTCTCTGAAGGAACCGGAAGGTGCTCCGGGAGGAGCCCGTCTCGGGAAGTCGAGGCAGTCCCAGCCTCTCATGACTGCCAGCAGGCATCCAGAGGAGAGGCAGGAACTCTATCCTGGGGGAGTCCAGCGGCCCTGAAACTGGTCCATCATATCTTTCCCTCCCAGTTCACATTCCTTCTGGGTTGCCCCGGTCTCTGGATTCCCAAAGTTGCGTCAAAGACCAGATCTGCAAGGTCCCCATCATTGTTCTCCAAATCACAAAAAGATATCTGACTAAGATTCATCTTCCCATCCAGAAGTAATCCCAGACGCCCCAACTAAGAACAAATCTAGCCGCCAGGGCAATCATCTCAAAGGTCACTAAGAAAAATCCCGTTCCCCCAGACCCAGAAAATCACCCCCCCGTACTCCAAAGAATTTGGGACCAAAAAGACGGGCCTCCCTGCTGGGTCCTAGACCATGATGATTGACACAGTGCCCGGAGAAAAATTCCGAATGGTCACTTGGGACATTCTGGTCTCACCACAGCCCCCAGGGTGTTCACCAAGATATTAGCAGGTTCCGTATCATCCCTTTGGACAGGCCCACAGCCCTTCCTCCGTTCACGGCTGGGGATCACTGGTTAACTCCCCCAACCCTCATCGCACCCACTTTCCTGTCCCTTTCAAAATCTTCTCCTGCTCAAGGGGGCATCTACTAATTGGCAAACTGGGCTTTCTCCTCCAACAAGGATTCACAGGCTCACGAGACCAAGTTCAAGGAGGCGCTCTCCTGCACTGGCCACTGAACACAAAAGTCCAACAGTTCGTCTTCAGCATTCTCCATTCTGTTCCAGCAGCCGAGTTAGGCATTTGTGAGCCTTCCTCATCATCTGCAGAGTTTCCACTTGCAGCCCAGCGCTATATTCTATTCAAGGCTCAATCCAGCATAGGTGGTCATGAGGGCTCCCATACAGACATCATGCATCATCAGTGATGCTCCCTCTTTGGCACTCCTGCTCTGCTCTCTCCAGCGGTCCCACAACCTTCTAGTTTTGCAGTTGGTCCTTGCGCGCCGGTGCCCATCCCAGCCTCCCGCCTCGGGTGGGGTTTACCTGCGTGGTGTCCACCTCTCACCCCTGACTCCCACAAAGGATCAGAGCTTATGGAATGGCGGGTGAGATCAGGCACGTGGGCACTTTGCGGGCACTTACGCCCAAGATTTTCTATTGATTCACAATCCCATTGTTCATCACAACTTGTCTGGTCTTCCAGTTGGGAAGCGCTACGAAGCACTTCAGACTTTCTTCCCTTGGGAAGTTTGGAATGGGCACTCTACAACATCGTCGTTGTCTGGTACATCATCAAAGCAGTGGGCAACAAGTCCATACCCTTTGTCGTGAGGGCCATTCCGTACCCCACATGGTGGCTTCCACCAAACTGGCAGTCGCACTATTTTCTCAACCGGTCGAACAACTTCCAGTTGACGCTTTCGGTTCTCCCTCAAACACGGCTACCGAGTTTGCTCTCAATTGTCCCTCCCTCAACGATATTCGCACGCAGCTTGGCCCTCACACCTGCCTTCCTCTAACACCCCTTGCCTCTGCTTCCCCATGAGATTTCAGTGCTTCTTCGTCTTCAGGCGCTCATCCACCCATGCCTCTGATGCTCCATTCAGAAAGCTTCCCGTCTGGTCTGCAGAGAATCTCCATCCCTCCCCATTCTCTCTCTGATCTGGTGATTCTCCTAAGGTCCCATCTTCCCTGATCCCTCATCCCCTCTAGATCCCCCGGAAATCTGGCTCCCATCCATCCTGTATTCCTCCTCCGAATCTGACCTTGTTTCTTCACATTGCTCCACCCACCGGTGATAAGGACTCCACTGGCCATTTGGTAAGGCACTTGCAATTTTGCTGAAGGCTCATACACGCAAGGCCTGAATCACAAATGGGTTCCTCTCCTCTTGTGGGGCTCTTCGCAAGGGCTTGAAACCTTTCATGGTGCTCCTTTAGTTGAAGTTCATTCCACACAATTTTCAAATGGTGCCAATTGGCCCACAGTCAACACTAAACTGGCGCATTATTGTAATATATATCCATCCATGACTCTAATCTCAGCCAAATTGCCAAAAAAAAAACATTTTCTTAAAGGTACTTTTCTTCCCCCCCCCCTATAAACAAGTTAAGCTCCTCCTCCTTGGTCTTCTGTCAGACAGGGCCTTGACCGCCTCTCTAGCCAGCTGCTACGGTGGATCTCCATTTCTGTCCTTAGTTTCACTTTCAGCAGCATTTATAGCACCACCATCAGTTTTTTCTCATCCTATCCTCAGCTTCTCAAGGACAACCTCTCTTTTTTCCTAAAATCGCTTCTGAAGCAAACATCAATCAATCCATTAACCTCCTAAAATCGCTTCGAAGCAAACTTCAATAACCTCAATAACCTCCCATTATGAAGATGTTCACAGGCAACTTAGATTTTATCTGAAACAGACAGGCTGGAACAGACAAACCGGACTGAGCCATTCTTTTGTAAACGGATTCACAATTTCAAATGCAAATCTCCAAATTTTTCTGTCCTCTCTAATTTTTCAGTGCTGATTATTGATTTCTTTCAAGCTCAAGAAGGCTTATTGAGGAGTGGGAGGAGGCATGCCCATTCCGTCAGTATCTACCTATCATTCAACCAGGCACCAAGTGCCAGCACCCTGTAGCAGCTTGTCACGCAGCCACCTTCTCATCTCATACGCTTATTTTAAGCTGATCTGCATGGATCTTGCACTAGAGCATCCTTTGGCTCATCTGTGCCCCTGAATATTCCTCCATGATGCCATCTCAAGATTCAGGTAGCTGGGGACTTTGGTTTTATTAGAGCAAATGAATATCCTATCAGTACTAGATTGTAAGTTTACTCACCATAACTAGTCCATCTTGTAAGTATTCATTTTGTCTCCGTCCAACTCCCCTCCCTCCCCTCTCCTATATCCTGGCCTGCATATTCTATGTTGCCCTTTTTAGGTATTGTTGCTTGGCAAACTCGTCTGAGGTCGGTCTGGGTAGAGCAGGGCATTATGGGGAGGGAGGAGAGGAGAGGAGCTTGGATCCATAGGAATAAACTATGTCGGGATCGAATCCCGGATCCATAACCCTGAGTTGCAGACAAATGATGACACCAATAACAGATGGAACGTTATGGTGAGTACATAACTTCTAATTTTAGTTGGCTCCGAGACATCGGAGCCATACCCCAGAACATCATAGCAAGTCAGGGAAATTTCCTTCTAAGTCTACGCACTCCTCTTCTTCCTCTAGGTCTTCGAGGAGCCTCTAACCCTCAGACGTAGGCAGGATGATGAGGAGGTTCCTCAAGGCCCAAATAGAGTTGGGGCTCCTGGCTTTCTCTGCCCATCCGGGTATGGGGACTTCACCCTTCCCAGTTTCTCATTCTCCTCTTCCAACCCCAGTGGCTTTGGAATCTAGAGACCTGGATGCCTGCAGTCAAATTTCAGTGAGGCCGAGTATTTCTCCTTTCTAGAGCCCGTCATGGTCCCTGTCTTACTCTGTCTCCCCCACCACCACCAGAGCGGAGTGACTCCTGTGCTGAAGTGATTGATGCTGGCTCTGCAGTGGGGGGGATCTCGGACCATTTTCTCGGACCAGTCCCTTCCCCTTGATGCTCAGCCTTTGATAGCTCTGGACTGGTATCATCCAGGGGTTGTGGAGCTATTTCTGAACTCGTTCCTCCTCTGTGGGGGAATTCTCCCTCAGACATGAGGGATGGGCTACTTCAAGCCCCTCTGCATTCTGGATGATGGAGAGGACCTTCTCCTGGGCTGAAGTTTCACCTACTGCACCTCCTGGTCCCTCCCTGCCTCTCTCTACTTCGGCCGGTGAGGCCTCCCATTCTGTCCAGGGTCAGCCCCTCCTGTTCGAGCTTTCAGGGAGTTCCCACCCCTCTGGGAGTCCCTGCCTCTTCCGAGTCCTCCCCGGAGTCCCCTGCTGAAGGAGGTACATCATAAGAGAAACTGCAAGAGGAGGCAATTGAACTCCCTAGTGGAGTCCCTCACTGAGGATATGGCCCTCAATAAAGGAGACTGGTCCCCCAGATCTCTGCCCAACTATGTCTCTTTTGGAGACATCCTTGAAATCTTGAAGCAAAAGGGCGGGATGGTCTCCCTCAACAACCCTTATCTTTGGAGAAGTCTGTTTTTGAAGGCCTTTGGGATGGGCTTGTCTACTTCCTGGGTGTCCCCCCTGCTGATGAGTTAGTAGATTTGAACTCCAGCAGGGATTGGAAGGAGCCAGGCACTGTGGAGCCAGTTCCTAAAAGAGCAGATAAATTTCTTGGCCTTTCTGTGGACCTTCTTTCTGGAGCAGAGGTGTCCCAGTCGATGCTGTCATGGTTGCCACCACCACCTAGAAGGAGCTGGCAGAGTAGAGCTTCCACGGTCCATCTCCCGAACAGGGAGTCCTGGGCGATAGACTGTTTTGGGAAGCATGTGTACACCTCAGCTACTTTTGGGCTGTGAGCGGTCAATTACTTGACACATGTTACCCACCTCCAAGAGAATTTGGTCCAAGAGCTTTCCACTTCCCTTACAGAGTTGTTGCCAGTGGAGGACCTCAGGATGGAGTCTCCCAAGCTATCCACTCTGACTTCCCTTGCAAATTCCTCGATGAGGTTAATTTCCAGTGCTGTGGAAGCTACCTCTCGGGCAGCAGGTACTGACATCACTGTGAGGTGTCATGCCTGGTTACATTTATGCAGGTTTGCGGGAACCCTTCAAGGCCTCCCTTACCAATGTCCCCTTCGATGGTTCTACTCTTTTTGGGTCTGCCGTAAAGGACACTTTGACTCGCAGGAAGGGAAGATATTGTCTGCGGTTGGGATCAAGTTTTCTACTCCCCAGATGTCCTTCTCCAAGACCCAGTGAGGAACTAGGAAGATGTGGTTCTGGAAGCACAGTCTCCCTTCCAGGAAGCTCATGATGATAACTCTTCTAGAGGCAGGGGGAGAGGTTTCAGTGGCTGAAGCTGCCCTCGAGGCAGGGGAAGTCCGCAAAATCGGGGCTCCAGGGAACCTTTCTCTGGTAAGCCCTATCAGCGCTCCTGAAGCATTGCCCGACTGCTCTGCCCTAGAGGCAATCGGGGGTCACATTTCCCTACACCCATTAGCCTGGACAAATATCACTTCTGATAAGTGGGTGTTAAATATGGTTTTCAGAGGCCATTTCATTCCCTTTTCGGAACCCTGTCCAGTGAGACGTTACTTCCCCAACGTTCCACCAGTCAGAGGGAGTTGGCCTTCAAAGAAATTCAACAGCTTCTTCTAAAAAGAGCCGTCCAATAGATCCCAGCAGGACATAGAGTTGTGGTACTTATTCTTATTTCTTTTTAGTGCCAAAAAAGATGGGGGACCTATGTCCTATTTTGGATCTCAGCAAACTCAGTCTTTCAGTCAATAAGTCAAAGTTGGGGATGGTCACTGCTCAGTCCTTTCTGCTCCTCTTATGCAAGGATGATTGGATGTGCTCAGTGGATCTCCAGGACGCCTACTATCTCATCAAGATAGACAGGTGGTCCAGGAGACATTTTCGTTTCCGGTTACGGTCCAGTCATTACCAGTTCAGAGCCCTACCCTTGGGTCTCACCACAGCCCCTCAGTTGTTTATCAAATGTATGGCAGTGGTAGTGGCTCACCTGTGGCTGCAGGAGTTTAAGGTCTTTCTGTACATTGATTGGCTCTTCACGGCACCTTCAAGGCATTGATTGCTACAAGCGATCTATTATATTCTTCCCCTCTTCCGTCAGTTGGGGATCACTGTCAAGCTTTCAAAATCCAATCTGGTCTCCTCACAAGAGTTGGAATTCATAGGAGTTCTGTTGGACTCCATTTTAGAGATTGCAACATTACCTTTACACAGGGTTCAGTTGATCCCGGAACAAGTCACTCAGATCTTAGACCTGTCTTGCCCCCTGGTTCACTTGGTTCTTCAAGCCCTCAGATCCATGGCTTTGGCCATCCATCTTGTTCCTCTGGCCAAGTACCACATGCGAGTGTTGCAGTGGACCTTAGCAGTTCAGTGGTCTGCTCTTTTTCATCTCCTGTCCATGACCATAAAACTGACACGTGTGCAGATGTCACCTCCTGTGGTGGCTTCAGTGTCAAGATCTCACTCTAGGCAGGCCTTTTTCTCTCCCTCCGCCAAAGGCCACAATGACCACTGATGCTTCCTTGTTGGGGAGGGAGGCATTTTCAGGGGAAGACCGTCCAGTGTGAGTGGTCCCTAGTAGAGACCAATTTGCACATAAACGTCCTAGAGATGAGAGGAGTTCTTCTATCATAGCAAGCCTTGCAGGACTTGCCTCTCTCTTGGGACGATTGCAATTCAGACAGATAACATGGCTGTGCTCTGGTATGTCAACAAACGAGAGGGGGGGACACTATCTTACCCATTGTGCAGAGAGGCCATGAAAGTGTGGGAATGGGCACTGTCCTCCGGGCACTTCCTTCTTCCAACGCATATACCTGGGAACTCCAACGTGTTAGCTGCCAGGCTCAGCAGATCAATCTTGAGTCCTCATGAGTAGTCTCTCAGTCCTTCAGTGGTGAAAAAGATTTTTGACCATTGGGGTCAATCTTGCTGCGACCTGTTTGCCTCCCCAGCCAACCACAAATGCAGCAGGTACTTCGCCCTGATCACCCCTCTGGGGGAGTCACAGAGGGATGCTGTAGTCCACGATTGGCCTCCGGGTCTCCTATATGCCTATCCTCCTCTTCCTTTAATTCCCAAGGTTCTGCAGAAAGCGCAGTGCCTGAGAACATCCTTTATCCTCCTTGCCCCTTTCTGGCCTAGTCAACCATGGTTTCCCTTCATCGGGTCTCTTCTGAAGTATCCACCATGGGTACTGGATCCACATCAGGATCTGATTTCCCATCTATCGGCGCTTCCTCTCCCAAACCTTCGGACACTTCGTCTAACGGCATGGTTTCTCCAATTCCAGTGATTCTAAAGCAGTCCAGCCTAGCGTCTCCCATTAAGCATATCATTCTAGCCTCCCAGAAACCTTCTGCTAGAAAGGTTTATTGCAGTAAGTGGAAAAGTTTCTCTATCTGGGCCAAGAGCAGGAATCGGGATCCCTTTTCTGCGTTTCAGACATACCTTTGTTTTTGTCCTCCCTTTTCCATGCGGAAGCCAGTTTCTCTACCATCAAGCTTCAATAAATGGTGATTTCTAACTTTCACGAGAACACTGAGTCTACCTTTTCATCGAGGCTTTGTAAAGCATTTATGAAAGCTGCCTTCCTACTTAGGCCACCGATTAAGGATCCCTTGTCTCCTTGGGACCTTGCGTTGGTTTTGCAGTCTCTGACTAGGAGTCCTTTTGAGCCTGCTAGTTCCTGTGATCTCAAATTCCTTTCTTGGAAGATGGTCTTCCTGGTGGCTATTACCTCAGCTTAGAGCATATCAGAACTGCAAGCTCTTACCATTACTCCTCCTTATATGATTTTTCACAAGGACAGTCTCTCTCTCTCTTAGCAAAACCCCCTCCTCCTTGCCCTAGATTGCTTCTGAATCTACTCTGAACAAGTATATTCAGCTACCAGTGTTCTTCCTCAATTATTCCAATAAAGGGGAGTGTGTTGTACATACCTTGTTCGTACACCAACATTTACAGTTCTACCTACATAGGACCAAAGGGTTTCGTAAGTCAGAGCAGCTGTTTGTAGCCTTTTCCCCCAATAGACGCTGGCTTCAGGTTATGAAGGTCACTCTCTCTAAATGGATCTCTAGCTGCATCTCCACTGTTTACGACCATAGCCATCTTGAGGTTCCAGAAGAATCAAGGTGCAGTCTATGAGGTCCGTGGCTACTTATTCAGCTTTTTTGGCCAGGCTTTCTATTGATAACAGTTATGCTACTTCCACTTGGTCTAATCCTTACACATTTATATCTCACTACAAGATAGATTTGATTTCTAGGAGCAGGGCTTCCTTTGGCTCCACAGTGCTCTGGAATGTCCTTCCTTGAGGCCTCCTGGGATAAATGATAGCTGGGGACTCTGACCCTGTGGTGATGAATGATAACTTGGATAACATTGGGTAAAGAGTTGTGTAGTTACTATAACTTGACGATGTGAAGTTGTTCAATCTCGCCGTTCATTCTTCACTGATGGATTCGGAGCTGATCCTCGGCTCCGACACCGCCTACTAGCAAGCTCAAAGTTCTCCAGTAGCTCAAGACCCAACCCCTTATCCCACAATGCACTGCTGGAATTACCTCAGATCTAGTTTGCTGAGCACAGATCTCTTGGTTTCCAGCGTTGCTCGACACTATTTTTGGGAGTTTTCAGCAAGTTTTATATTTCAATTTTATATCTTTTACTATTACATATATATATATATATATATATATATATATATATATATATATATATATATATAAATACTATCTAGTTAGCAGTTGTTTTCTGTTTTCTCCCCTTTCCCAGTAAAATCTTTGATTGCCTTCGGCCTTTTGGCCTTGGGCCCTTTCTTGCAGTTGTTAGTTACAGTTACCCTTTTGGGATTTTTGATATTGGATGCCTTAATCTTATTTATCGTTATATAGTTGTTTGGTAGTTGCCTTTTTGGGCTGTATCTCATAGTTAAATAGTGTGTTTCCTTTACATTCGATTTTGTGAATAGTACTATGTCCGAAGAGAAGGAAAAACATCCAAAGTCTGGGTTTAAATAATGCCCAGACTGCGGACAGAAGGTGTCCGTTACGGATGCCCATGTGCAGTGTGTTTACTGTTTGGGTGAGGTGCACCTGTAAGAGTCATGCAGTATCTGCCACTCTTCCACTAGAGTGCTTGCGGAAAGGAAGAGGAAGTTAATTGATAGGGGTATTATCAAACACCCTTTTTCAGAGGCATTGTCTGACCAGGATGGGGCCAGCAAATCGTCCATATCTTCTTCTGAATCCAGGACAAAGAAAGGAAAAAAGTCAGAAAGTGTTGTGACTTTGGCTCCACTGACTTCGGAGCCAACAATCTGTTCTTTTCGGAACCGGGACACTGCTCTGGAACCAGTTGCCAAAAAACCTCCATCTATACTGCTCCAATCGGCTCCATCTGTTCACTCTTCCAGGTCTTCTGTCAGCCTGCCCGTTCTGGATATGGACCGGCTGGTTCAGAAGCTCTTAAAGGCACCAGGCCTAGCTAAATTGCTGTCTGCTCAGACCCAACCGTCGGAGCCGAAGACCATTACTCCTGAATTGTCTGCTCCTCCTCCGAGCCATACCGGACCTTCAGATGCGGAGGAGGCCAGCCTGATGATTGCGGATCCCTTGGAGCCGACACCTGCTCCAGTGTCTCCGGCTCCATCTGCTCAGACGTTCTCGGCGCCGACCGGGGACTCTATGGGCCGACACTCTCCGGTCGGGTCCGGGGAGGATAGTCGCACTGACTTGTCGGTGCCGACTCTTCCTCTCGGGTGAGCTCGGCTTCTACCTCGGGCTCGGAGCCCACGGCTTCGGTGCGGGAGGGGACTGTGGCTCCTTCTGATCCATCGACTCCTTCTCATCGGAGCCATGGTGCATTCGAAGCCATGAGGCGAGTGTTGTTTCCTAAGACTTCCTCATCTCAAGGTCGGGCCTCTTCTTCCCCTAAAGTGCCTGTGTCAGTTTCTGTTTCCTCCGGTCATCCCAAGCGGAGAGACCTAGAGCCTCAGGTAGCCCCACAGGGCACTCCCTGCTCTTTTGAGACCTCTCCAGAAGTTCCTCCTGAAGATGTCCCCAGTAAGAGATTATGCAAGAGGAGGCATTTGGACTCCCCACAGGAGTCTCTCACATCAGCCACTGACTTGGATGAATCAGAAGTGTCCCCTAGATCCCCCTCTGAGGACATCTCCTTTGTGGAGATTCTTGAAATTCTTAGGCAGAGGGGTGATTGGCAGTCCAAGAGCCCTACTGAGGATGAGTTGGTTCTCCTGAAGGCGTTCGGGTCTCAACCTTCCACCTCTTTGGTATCTCCGCCCTGTGATGAGCTTATGGATCTGGTCTCCCGTAGGGCATGGGAGTCACCAGATTCTATGGAACCTGTTCCTAGGAGGCCTAATAAGTTTATTTCTGCCCCGTGGATAAGCACTTTTTGACCAAGGGAGTCCCTGTTGATGCCAAGGTGGTGGCGGCAGCCACCAAAAAGGAAATGTCTGAGACTTCCTCATCTATCCATCCTCCTAACAGAGAAACTAGGATCATGGATAGATATGGGAAACGCATGTTTAGTTCAGTGACTTTCATAGGTTCATACTAGGCTATCTGCCCTGGGGCAATTATAAGCCTAGCCCGATTTTGTTTGTCTTACGCCAACCCTTGATTTGAGTATGCTGTACCCTTTTTACGGTTTAGTTTACTGTGCCTCTGTCTAATAGTGACACGGAAGTAATCCCCGGGAGAAACTTACGATCCCCCATCCACTCATCAAGATTCTTCTTGAAGAGATTCAATGAGGTGCTCTGCCTAACATGAATTGGAATTCTATTCCAGAGCGAAGGGAGCCTCTGGGTTATGAATCTGTCCCTCCAGCAAGTCCTATTTATTTCTGTGCTGAGGTTCAAGTCCCTCGAGCGTGTGGCTCTAAGGGATTTAGATTTACTGAGGTGGAGCATGTCCATTAATTCTGGATTGGACATAGCTTTATATGTCAGGCATAGATCGCCTCGAAGTAGGCGGTATGCAACTGAGTAGAGCTGGAGTTTTTTTAACCGAGCAGCATATGGCATCTGTTTGAGTCCCTTGATCCTCTTGGTGAGGTACTTTTGGGATCTTTCTAATTGCTGCAGGTGTCGGGTAAGGTACATCCCAAAAGGGGCATTGTATTCTATGATGGGCCTGATGAGGGATGAATAAAGGGCACGATTACCTCTCTTGATCTAGATGTGAATCCTTTCATGATGAGGTGGGCCATGTAGAAGGTCTTTCTAACCACTTTGGCAATGTGGTTGTCAAAGGAGAGATTGCTATCAACTTGGGTCCCCAGATCCCTAATTACTTTCTCTGTACTTAATGGTTTACCACCTATGTGGTAGTTTGCGGGCACATTGTTTTTGCCAAAGGGTATGACTATACACTTTTTGGCATTTAGCTTTAGACCATGGCTCTGGCACCAGTTATCCATCTCTGTGAGACCTTTTTGAAGGATGTTTGTGTCAGCTGGAGAGTCGATCATGGCGCCCAGTTTGCAGTCATCTGCGAACTTGGTGAGCCATAGTCCTCCCACTTTGGCCTGTACCTCGGAAAAGTATATACCGAACAAGAGCGGTCCCAGGACAGAACCTTGTGGGACACCACTTGTGACTGGTTTCGAGTCTGACATGGCTCCAGCAATTCTCACTCTGTGGGTTCTGTCTTTGAGCCAGTTTGTGACCCATCTTGTGACATAGGGGTTTATATTTAAGCTGGATAGCTTATCTATGATGCCCGTGTGGGGTTTTGTGTCAAATGCCTTTGCTAGGTCTAGATAGGCTGTGTGGACTATCTTCCCTTCATCTATCGCTTTGGTGACTGTTTCAAAGAAGTCAACCAGGTTCAAAAGGCAGGATCTGCCCTTGACAAAGCCAAATTGGGTAGGATCTAGTGTCTGTAGGTCCCCGATGTCTTTGTTTATGAGCTCCATGATGATCCTCTCCATAGCCTTGCAGACTAAGCTAGTCAGGCTTATGGGGCGATAGTTTCCAGGGTCCGTGGAGGCTCCACCTTTGTGGAGTGGGACCACTGTTGCTGTATGCCATTCTGTGTGCACATATCCTGTAGTGAGGCTGAGATTGTACAGCTGTTTTATTTGAGGGATTAGTTCTTCTTGGAGTTCATGTAGGACACAACCCGGGACGCCATCTGGTCCCATGGCAGCAGTGTTTTTTGCTTTGGAGAGGGCAGCCTTCACCTGAGCATCAGAGATGTTTGGGAGGCAGCCCCCTGCCGGGATAGACACTTGCTCTTTTGGGGGGGTGGGGGGTGGGTGGAGAAGTTAGCACTGAACCTGTCTGCCAGGATATTGGCGATGTCTGTGTGTTCAGTGTATTTTTTGTCGTTTAGAATCAACTCAGAACAAGTCTGGGAGTTGCATCCCAGGTTCCTAACATAACTGAAAAAAGCCTTATTATTGTCTTTAGTGTCCTGTGCAATTTTTCTCTCAAAGCTGGCCTTGGAGGATTTTATGAGGGATCGTAATTTTTTGCTAGTACTGATCAGAGATGTCTTCCCTATTAGGGATTTTGCTCTATCATTTAGTATCTTCCTACTTCTGTTGTACAGTCTATTTATGGCTGGGGTCCACCAGACTGGATGCCTGCCTTTGGATGATTGGGTCTTGGTTTTGTTTGGGATAGCTTGATCCATGCATTCCTGGAGATGTCCGTAGAATGCGTTTATATAGGATTCTGCAGTTTGGGCCGTAGTTTCCACTGGCCCTGGGGCCTTGAAAGATTTCACTTCGGTTTTGAGAAGTGAGAAGTTCGCTTTTGAGAAGTTTTTCACTGTGGTTTTCTGGGCTGGTGGTGGGGTCGGGATGTGGATATCCAGTGAAATTAATTTATGGTCTGATCTTACCAATGAAGGATATACTTCTGGTATGGAAGATAGAGTCCCCATGTTGGTAATGATCAGGTCTAGTATGTTATCCCCTCACAGATCACTGAACTACTTGACCCATTTTACCAGACTACAGAGAGATCTCCTTAAGGAGTTGGGAGATGCTCTTCAGGGTGCTGTAGCTACGGGTGTATCCAACAAAGTTGCAACCCAGCTCACTACTCTTAATTTGATAGTCAACTCATCCATGCATCTTGTATCTTACACAGCTGATGGTTCAAGTAGAGCTGCAGGTACAGGAATTGCTCTTTGTAGGCATGCCTGGATGCGACTATGTTCCTTCGCGGAGCCCTTCAACTCTTCCTTTACGAATACCCCATTTGACAGCTCATCCTTGTTTGGGCCAAAGGTGAAGGAGATTTTGACCAGGTGTGAGCAAGAGAGAAAGACTCTGTCTGCCGTCGGAGTCCGTTTTTCCACCCCCACTCGACCATTTCCTAAAGATCAGAGGGGAGAAAAGATTTGGTTCCGGAAAGCCCAAGGAGCCTTTCAAGACACACGTGGAGAGCCCCCCCTCCAGAGGCAAAGGAGGGGGTTACAATGGAAGACGCAACCCTTGTGGCAGAGGGGGTCCGGAACACCAGGGTGACCGAGATCACTTCTCTAGTCAGTCCTACCAGCGCTCCTGAAGGGAGGCCCAGCTGTCGTATTCTGGAGGCAGTCGGGGGTCACTTGTCATTGTACCCAGAAGCCTGGCTAGATATAACAAATGACATTTGGGTACAAAGTATAATTTCCAGAGGGTATTTCATACTGTTCTCCACCCAGCCCCTTCCCATCAAAAAAATCCTGGATGTTCCACCCAGTCACAGGGAACAAGCAACAATAGAGGTACACCGATTGCTAGAAAAAAAGAGTAATCCAGCCAGTCCCAGCAGACCAATCAGGATTCAGAACTTACCCAAGATTCTTTTTGGTTCCAAAGAAAACAGGGGACTAGAGACCCATTTTGGATCTCAGCAGACTCAACCAATTTGTGAGAAAAGAGAAGTTCCGAATGGTCATGCTACAGTCCATACTGTCGTTTTTAGGGAAGGGCAATTGGATGTGCTCGATCGATCTCAAGGATGCATACTACCATATAAAGATGGCCAGACCATCCAGGGATCACCTGCGTTTCCGGCTGGGAGTCAATCATTATCAATTCCGAGCTCTGCCCTTTGGTCTCACTACAGCCTCCAGAGTGTTCACCCAAGTGCA
The DNA here is from genome assembly GCF_019279795.1 of Protopterus annectens. Lineage (NCBI taxonomy): Eukaryota > Metazoa > Chordata > Ceratodontiformes > Protopteridae > Protopterus > Protopterus annectens. Next base: position 1,684,933,662 of record NC_056725.1, on the reverse strand, counting down.
TGGCAGTAGTCACGGCTCACCTGAGGCGTCTAGGATTCCAGGTGTTTTCGTATTTGGATGATTGGCTCCTTACCTCCACCACCAGGCATCATCATCTTCAAGCGAGAGAGGCTACTCTGACACTCTGCGATCGGCTAGGCATTACAATCAACTTCAAAAAGTCTGCCTTGTTGCCATCGCAGCATATCATTTTTATAGGGACAGAATTAGACACGTCAACCAACACTCTTTGTCTTCCACCAGAAAGGATTTGTATTCTTCGCCAACACATCATGTCCTTGGTATCAAAGAACAGAGCACCAGCTGCAGAGGTATTGAAAGTACTAGGATTGATGGCAGCAGCAATCTTGGCAATCCCGTTAGCAAGGATGCATATGAGAATCCTTCAATGGCTTCTAGTCATGCAATGGTCTTACCAAGAACTTCCAATGAGTCACACGATCCTGATAATGAATTCCTGCAAGAAGGATCTTTAGTGGTGGTTGATGTCTCTTCATGCTACCCCCTCCAGTTGCCACTGTGACCACGGACGCTTCCCTGATAGGGGGGGGGGCTTTTTCAGGGAAAGACTGCCCAAGGCACATGGACAGATCAAGAATCACATCTGCACATCAATGTCCTGCAGATGAGAGCAGTACTTCTAGCGTTGCAATACTTTCAGGACTCTCTTCCTCTAGGGACAATTGCAATACAGACAGAGAACATGTCAGTGGTCTGGTACCTGAACAAGCAAGGCGGGACCAAGTCTTATCCCCTTTGCCAAGAAGCCCTCAGAGTATGGCAGTGGGCAGTGTCATCCCAGCGCTTTCTGTTAGCAACACACATCCCGGGCAAATCCAACATCATAGCAGACAGACTGAGCAGGGCAATTTTATTGCCTCCCACGAATGGTCCCTCAAACAAGAGATTGTGGACAGGATTTTCCGCAAATGGGGCCAGCCTTCCTGCGACCTGTTTGCCAGTCATATCCACAACAAATGCAGAAGCTATTTTGCCCTGATTCCCATGCCAGGTCACTCCCCGAGGGATGCTCTTGTCCACAATTGCCCCCCGGGTCTCCTCTACGCATTTCCCCCAATTCCTCTGATACTCAGATTCTTACAGAAAACAAAGTCATTGGGACAGACTATCATCCTTATAGTCCCTCATTGGCCTTGGCAGATTTGGTTTCCGTTTCTTTACCATCATATTCTGGAAGACCCATGGATCCTGGACCCAGTTCCGGACTTATTGACACATCAGTCAGGGGATCTCTGCATCCATCATTGCAGACACTGAAGCTAACCACTTGGCTGCTCCAATTCCCCGCATAGCCAGGCTTTATAATCTTTCCCATGACACTAGTCAACTTTTGTTGGCTTCCCATAAACCTTCCACCCGAAAACTGTATCGTAGTAAGTGGAAGAGATTTTCCATTTGGGCTTCTTCCCATAACATTGACCCTTACCAAGCACCATTGTCTTCTATTTTTTCAACAAAGGAGCAGCGGCTGCTACGGTGCAAGTACAATTAGCTGCTATATCTAATTTCCATCTAGGGATCGATGGATTGAATATTATGGCTCACCAATTGTCTAAGGCTTTTCTAATAAAGGTTCTTTTCACATGAGGCCTCCAGTGAAGACACCTTACTGTCCCTGGAATTTGAATTTTATGTTCTCGCATCATTCTTCCTCCCTTTGAGCCTGCATCATCTTGTGAACTAAAATTTCTATCGTGGAAAACTATCTTCCTAGTAGCCATCACTTCAGCCCGCAGAGTGTCAGAGCTCCAAGCCCTATCCATCAAGCACCCCTATATGGTCTTCCATGCTGATAGAGTATCTCTCAGGACAAATCCATCCTTTTTGCCTAAATTATGTTCTGAGATTAACATCAATCAAGTCATTGAGTTACCCGTTTTCTTCCCTAATCACACCAACAAATTGGAATATATGTTGCACAAACTCGATGTTCACAGACAACGTAGATTTTATTTAGACAGAACAAAAGACATTAGGAAATCGGATCAGCTTTTTGTGTCTTTTTCTGAGGCCAGGAAAGGTAAACCAGTTGCCAAAACAACCCTGTCTAAGTGGCTGTCGGATTGTATCACTTACACATATTCTTGTCATAACATGCCCTTGTCTAGTAAGGTGAAGGCCCATTCAACCGGAGCAGTTTCTACCTCTTCAGCCTTTCAAGCCAAATTACCTTTGGACAACATCTGTGCAGCAGCCACATAGTCTAAACCTCACACTTTTATAACTCATTACAAAGTGGATAAGGCCTCCAGGGACAGGGCTTCATTTGGTTCTACGGTTCTGAAGAGTGTACTTCCGTGAGCCACACAAGATCAGGGTGCTAGGGACGCTACCCATCAGTGAAGAGTGAACGGCGATATTGAACAACTTCACATAAAGAAGTTATGTACTCACCATAAGTTCCATGTGAGTTGTTCCATCTCACCTTCATTCTCACGTCTCTCCCTCCTTCCCCCTCCTGGCTGGCAGTTGACCTGGAGGCTGTCTTCATCCTGGTTTTTCAATGTGTCTTCATTCCTAGGCAGAATAATTATTGATGTTAGTTGTCATTCTCGCCTTCATTCTTGCTGGATGGGTTCGGAGCCGATCCTATACTATAGCTCAAGAGCTATTTTTACCGGCTCGAGGCAGCCCTATAACCCACAATACCATGCGCTAACTCCCCAGATCTCGTTTGCCGCTTCGCTGCGAGGTTGTCTTTTCTTATCGGCTCAGGTCAGTAAAGAGAATTCTTCTCTTAAACTAATTTTCAGGTAGTTTTTCCAGTTAGTTACCCTTGGTTAGGTCCCTACTAATGGTTTTATTCACACAACCCTTTTTGTAGCCCTTCTACCCTTATTTAGTTAATTTTTATCTTTGGGCCTACGGGCTTTTCCTTAGTTTTCCCCACCACTTAGTGTCTGTGTGTGGGTTTAGTCAGTTCCCTTAACTTTTCTAATTTTAAGTTGAGTGTGTGTGTGGACTGACTGTGTTTACTGTTAGGACTATGTCCAAAGACACTAAGGTCTCGGGATTCAAGAAGTGTGACTCGTGCTGTCAAAAAATGTCTCTGACAGACGGTCACACTTCTTGTGTCTATTGCTTAGGGCCTTTACACCTGCAGGACTCTTGTTCTGTCTGTCACGGGTTTAGTTCAAGAGTCCTGCAGGAGAGGCGTAATAAGCTCATTTTAAGGAGCTTGTTAAAGCCCGATGACTCCCCGTCCAAGTCTGGCTCGGGGAAGTCTTCAAAAACCGCCAAACCCTCGGCTCCAGCTTCTGAGTCGAGGGCCGGCGTTATCAAGATGGCTCTGACATCGGTTCCAATCGGATCCGAGGCAGGCAAAGTGGTATCCGCTCCGAAACCAGCATCTGAGCCGACCGCAGCGCGCAAGCGCTCTAGATCCCCCTCACTAGAATCCGTCCGATCGGCTCCGAGATCCCCTCTCCTATCGGAGCGGAGTCATAGGACTCACTCATCTAGGTCATCCAGGCTCTCCGACCACGACATCGAGAGGGTGGTCAGTAGGCTCATAAAATCTCAGGCACTAGCCCAGATGCTCCAGAGCCCATCTCACCAGACTGTGGCTCCTTCGGTACCGCTATCGATTCCTCCTCCCACTCACACCTCGAGTTCGGAGCCGGAGTTTGTCGGAACCGTAACCTTGCCCACGTCTGAGCCGATACTCCCACCTTCTGCTCCAGTGTCGTTGGCTCCGACCTCTTCATTGGTTCCGTCCGTGGAGAGGTCTGGGCGCCGGGACTCCATTGTCGGCTCCGAGGGGGTGAGTGGCATCGGACCCTTGTCCGACCCCGCTCTCCCTCTCAGAGCTTCGGCTCTGGTTAGTTCGGCCCCAACATCATTCTTGGAGCCTTCTCTGTCGGTGCCGGGGGCGGTTCGGGTCTCTTCGGAGCCAGGACTACCTTTGGTACCTGATAGGGGAGCCTTCGTGGTGATGAGGAGCGTGCTGGACCCAGTGTCCACTCCAAGGTTAAGTTCTGCAGCTCCTCCCTCTACAGTGCCTGTTACGGTCTCTGGCCATCCTCCTACATCTGACAGCAGAGATCCAAAGCGTAGGGTACCCACTTTGGGTGTCTCCTCCTCTTCCGAGGGCTCCCCTGAAGTTTCAGGGGAACCCCCTAGGAAAAGCAAGTGCAAGAGGAAGCACATAGACTCCCCCAAGTCTGTCACGTCGGACACCGACTTGGATGAGTCGGAGGGTTCCCCCAGATCCCCCTCTGAGGATGTCTTTTTTTCAGACATCCTAGAGATCCTAAAACAGAGAGGAAATTGGTCCACTCTCAAACTCTCCGAGGACGAGTCTGTTTACCTTGACGCTTTTGGATCTCGTCCTACCAATCAGACATCCTAGAGATCCTAAAACAGAGAGGAAATTGGTCCACTCTCAAACTCTCCGAGGACGAGTCTGTTTACCTTGACGCTTTTGGATCTCGCCCTACCACCTCCTGGGTGTCTTCCCCCTTTTGACCCACTAATGGAGGTAGTGGCTAGAAAGGCGTGGGCAGCTCCTGATTCAATGAAACCTACCCCTAGGAGGCCCTCTAAATTTATTTCTGCACCAGAGGACAAATCCTTTCTCACCAAAGGTGTTTCAGTTGATGCTATGGTGGTAGCAGCAGCCACTAAGAAGGAATTGGCTGATCCTTCTGTACCTGTTCATCCTCCTAACAGAGTCCAGGACCATGGACAGGTACGGCAAGCAGACATTTGCTTCAGCGACCTTTACTATGCGGTCACTGAACTATTTATGTCATTTCACCCGCCTTCAGAGAGACTTGCTCAAAGAACTGGGTGAAACTGTACAGGATCCTTCTGCTGCGTGGTATCAGGACAAGATGAACTCCCAGCTGGCCACCCTGAACTCCATTGTTAACTCCTCCATGCGGCTTATCTCCTATGCAGCCGATGGAGCGAGTAGGGCCGCAGGCACAGGTGTTGCGTTGAGACGTCACGCTTGAATGCGACTCTGTAACTTTGCCGATCCCTTCAAGGCGTCCTTCACCAACACCCCCTTTGATGGTTCAGAATTGTTTGGACCCCAGGTGAAGAATACCCTCACCAGATGCGAGCAAGATGGTAAGACTCTATCTGCCATGGGAGTCCATTTTTCCACACCTTCTAGACCTTATCCTAAGGGACAGAGGGGTGGAAAGATGTGGTTTCGCAAACCACAGGAAGTCGCGCATGCCGCACGTGGTGAATTTCCCCCCAGAGGCAGAGGGGGGAATAATAACAGACGCCGCCCCAGGGGCAGAGGGGGTCCACAGAACCAGGGTTCCAGGGAATCTTTCCCTGACCAACCCTTTCAGCATCCCTGAGAAGCTGCCTGACTGTCCGCCTTCGGAGGCAGTCGGGGGAAGATTATCCCTGTACCAGGAAGCCTGGCAATCCCTCTCCCAAGACACATGGGTACAGAAGATCATATCCGGGGGTTACAAAATTCCCTTCCGGTACAACCACCAAGACCCCTACCAGACGTACCACCCGCACAAAGGGGTCAGGCACAGCTAGAAATAAAAAAGCTGTTAGAAAAAAAGAGTCATCCAGGCAGTCCCAGCAGATCAGCTAGGATCCGGAATCTACTCCAGATTCTTTTTGGTACCAAAAAAGACTGGAGACTGGAGACCCATTTTGGACCTCAGCAGATTGAACAACTCTGTACAAAAGACAAAATTTTGGATGGTAACACTGCAGTCCATTCTACCCTTTTTGGGCAGAGACAACTGGATGTGCTCTTTAGACCTCCAGGACGCGTACTATCATATAAAGATACACAGGCGCTCCAGGAGGTTTCTCCGCTTCCGGCTGGGAGCCAATCATTATCAATTCAGAACCCTGCCCTTTGGTCTCACCACAGCCCCCCGGGTGTTCACCAAATGCTTGGCAGTGGTCATGGCTCACCTGAGACAAAAAGGATTCCAGGAGTTTCCATATCTAGACGACTGGCTCATTTCCGCTACCACCAAGCAGCATCTTATAATGGCCAGGGATTACACTATTCAACTTTGCAACAATCTAGGTATTTCGATAAATTTTGCAAAATCCTCCTTGTCGCCTTGTCCATGTATAAACTTTATAGGCGCTGTATTAAACACCACAGAAATGTCTGCAACATTACCACCTCAGAGAGTGATAGACATAAGGTGGAATGTTCAGTCCCTGTTTCAGCCCAACAGAGTTCAAGTCAAGCTAGTATTGAAAGCGTTGGACCTCATGGCAGCGGCGATTCTTCTACTCCCATTAGCCCGCTTCCACATGAGGCTCCTCCAGTGGATGCTGTTTTCTCAGTGGTCCTTTCAACAGCTCCCAATGACTCACAACATCTTGATAACCCCATCATGCAAGAATCATCTCTCCTGGTGGATGGTTTCCCCTCAGCTTTTTCAGGGCAGACCCTTTGTCCCCCCCCCCCCCAGTTGCCACAGTGACAACGGATGCCTCCCTGATCGGGTGGGGGGGGCATTATCAGGGCAGGACGGTCCAGGGCACATGGCAACAATTAGAACGCCACCTGCACATAAATGTCCTGGAGATGAGGGCGGTGCTTTTAACGTTGCAAGCCCTTCAGAGCTCTCTTCCCACAGGCACGATAGCAATTCAAACGGACAATATGTCTGTGGTGTGGTACATACACAAGCAGGGCGGAACAAAGTCCTACCCCCTATGTCGAGAAGCACTCAGACTTTGGCAATGGGCGATTTCCTCTCAACGGTTTCTGATAGCAACGCACATCCCCAGGAAGTCCAACGTCATAGCGGACAGGTTGAGCAGAACTATCCTCGTGCCTCACGAGTGGTCTCTAAATAAAGCGGTAGCAGACAGAATATTTCAGAAGTGGGGCCAGCCTTGCTGCGATCTTTTTGTAACTCCTCAAAACAGCAAGTGCCTCGACTTCTTCACACTCTTTCCTCCACCAGGCCATCCCCCCAGAGACGCTCTTGTTCACGATTGGCCCCGGGGTCTTCTATATGCCTTTCCTCCCTTACCATTGATCCCACAATTCACATTGATTCCCACATGATTCAGAAAGCAACCGCATTGAGATCCAAAATGATCCTCATTGCTCCGTTTTGGCCTCGACAAGTATGGTTTCCGTTCCTGCACAGTTACCTACTGGAACAGCCTTGCCATCTGGAACCCCTTCCGGATCTGTTGACCCATCTCACGGGCAAGCTGCATCAGTCTCTTCATTCCCTCACCCTCACAGCTTGGTTGCTCCACTTCCAGCCATAGCCAGGCTTCCCCTTATTTCTCCTCCTGTTCGTGATATCATTCTGGCTTCCCATAAGTCCAATACTAGGAAGACATATGCGAGTAAATGGAAGCGTTTTTCGCTCTGGGCACAAGCTAGGTCCTTAGATCCTTTCCATGCACCCATTCATAAGGTTCTAGACTTTCTGGCGGAACTCTTTCATTCAGGGTCATCGCCAGCCACTATCGGGGTACAATTAGCGGCCATTGCTAATTTTCATGTGGGGCTCTCAGAAGCAAATATTATGTCCCACAAACTCTGTAAAGCCTTTCTCAAGGGCATCTTTTTGCTTAGACCTCCAGTTAAGGATCCGCCCCCACAATGGGATTTGAATTTAGTTCTAACCTCATTGATTCTTCCTCCTTTTGAACCTGCAGCTTCTTGCTCCCTCAAGCTTCTTTCTTGGAAAACTCTGTTTTTAGTAGCCATAACATCTGCCAGAAGGGTATCAGAACTTCAAGCCGTGTCTGTCCGTCCCCCTTATTTGGTCTTTCACAAAGACAGGGTAACTCTCAGAACAAACCCTTCCTTCCTACCGAAAGTGTCCTCTGAAGCAAATCTAAACCACTCCATTGACTTGCCTGTCTTCTTCCCAGACTATTCCAACAGGGCTGAACAGAAATTACATTCATTGGATGTTCATCGCCAACTACGGTATTATCTAGACAGGACAAAACAACTCAGAATGTCAGACCAGCTCTTTCTCTCTTATGCTGCAGGAAAGAAAGGGCTTCCAGTATCAAAGGTTACTCTTTCCAGATGGTTGACATCTATTATTACCTTTGTCTATGAGTTGAGACACAGACAACTTCCGTCTAGGCCTAAGGCTCATTCAACCAGGGCACTATCAACATCAACGGCCTTTCAAGCAAGGTTATCATTAGATGCCATATGTGCAGCAGCTACATGGGCTTCCCAACATACCTTTATTGCCCATTACAAACTTGATATAGCCTCCAGAAATAGAGCTGACTTTGGTTCCACTGTACTCAGGAGTCTGTTCCATTGAGCCACCCAGGACTAAGGTGCTAGGGACGCTGTCCCATCCAGCAAGAATGAAGGCGAGAATGACAACTTAACATTAAGAAGTTATGTTCTTACCATACCGTTCCATGTTAGTTGTCTTCTTCTCGGCTTCTTTCTTGCGTCCCTTCCTCCTGCCCTCTAGCCTGGACAGACTTGAGGTCTCTGAGTCCTTCCATTTCTGGAGATACAACATGTTACGGTTTCCCCGTATCCTAAGTGTTACTAGCAGGGATTCCGTACTTGCAAATGAGGATTATAATAATATATATATATATTTATACTATGTCTTAGCTTCCAAACGAGATCTGGGGAGTTAGCACATGGTATTGTGGGCTATAGGGCTGCCTCGAGCCGGTAAAAATAGCTCTCGAGCTATACTATAGGCCGAGTCGGAACCGAGGATCGGCTCCGAACCCATCCAGCAAGAAAGAAGGCGAGAAGAAGACAACTAACATGGAACGTTATGGTAAGAACATAACTTCTTATTCTTCTATATGGTACGCAGCAAACAAGATCTGAGGTAATTCCAGCAGTGCATTGTGGGATAAGTGGTTAGGTCTCGAGCTACTGGAGAACTTTGAGATTGCTAGTCAGCCGTGTCGGAGCCGAGGATCAGCTCTGAACCCATCAGTGAAGAATGAAGGTGAGATGGAACAACTCACATGGAACGTTATGGTGAGTACATAACTTCTTTTTATCCTACGTCATCATTTATCACATTTTTCCCTCCCTCCATCCCCCTAACTTGTGGATCATGGACGAAGTTGGAGTGTTTTCCTTCCAGTCTTGCAGGAGTGGTCTTTAGGAACACGACAGCAAACTTGATCTGGGGGGGTTAGAGGGTAGGGAGAGGAAGGAGCTAGAGCCTTGGATCCGTCTGTAGTATGTTGTTGGCTCTGATCTGATATTAGATCCTAGACCCTATGGTGATGAATGATGACGTAGGATAACACAGATGCCAAGTTATGATAAATACACAAATCTTTTTTTGTTGACATGGTTTTCTATATATTCATGTAGATTGTGTGTTGGGGTAGAATTTTGTCGTTTTAGGGACCATCAGTGTGTTTCTTTCCTCAGAACTACTTTTTTGTTGTTATAAGATTTACTGATTTTCCAAGACTCTTCTACCCATCTTCAGTGCTTCTTTCTCAGTTGAATTTATGGAACAGTGACTGGTCTCCTTGGTTCTTCCTTAGCCCTTGACCGCAAGAAGAAGAAAGTTGTCAGGGAGTCTGGGTATCAGGTCAGCTTTGGATGTGCTTCATCTACTGATGGGTAACTCTGCTGTGATCGGATTTGGTTCCTTGATTGTTTTTCTGTGGTATGTCTAGTGTAGCACCTACAGTCACTAAGGACCAGGGGATAGACATATCCTCTGAGGCTACAGGGCTGCCCTCTGTGGATAAGGGTGGTGTCATTTTTGTTTTTTATTTATATAAATGTAGGATTGCCTATGTCATATGTGATAATTTAATAAATACTTATTTTTTTTGAATAAAGAGGGAGAACTACTCTTGTTGGTCTTGGAGGAAGGGCATTTGAAGTCTATTGCATACCTGGAAAGGTAAACTGAGTAGCAGGTAAGTACGCCTGCTTTTTAGATTGGTCCTTTTCCAGGGAGTTTCCAAGGAAAAGAAAAGAAAGCAAGAAAAAAACCCTTGGTTTCTCCTGTGTCTGTGGACTGGGAAGATATGCTGGAATTTGCTAGGGAATTAATTTCTTTTTTTATTTCAACTACTTCCGCTTCAGGAAAGAAAGAGTTCTCACTTCCTGACTATGATTTTCAATCAGAATAGTGGGGATTGCAAGGAGAATGTTGTGCTCCCATTTTCAAAAGGCAATTCAAGCAGCAACCTGTTGCCAAACAGAATTTTAATAAGCAGTGGCAAGTAGGCTCAAAAAAGAAAGGGAAAACCTTTAAAAATCAAGAAGAGTCCAAACATTCAACTTCACTGTTGGCCTGTTCAGGTCCCCCCCCCCCCACATACACACACACCCACACATATACAGCTCTCCCTCTCTTCCTGAGCCTACATCTTCCTTTGTTGCAGCAGATTTCAGACAAATGGGTTCTCAGAGTCCTTCAACAGGGATAGCCTTAGCAATGGGAATCCCTCTCTCCTTTCCAGGTGATTCCTCCTTGCCCAGTAAACCAATTATTCCTCTTCTCTCTCTTCAGTTCAGAAAAAAAAAATGTTATCTCGGGGGAGTAATGGATCCAGCGCTTGCCTTCCACTTGAGCAAAGGGTTTAATTCTAGGATTTTTCTGGTGTCAGAAAAAGAAGGGACCTGGTGGCCTGTGCTAGGTATCTCATTTTTCAGCCTTTATGTCAAGGTCTCAAAGTTCAAAATGTTATCCTTTCAGGCTCTGCTAACTCTGGTGTCTTTTCTAGTTTTCATGGTAAGATTAGACTTAAAAAATTACTGGCATCACATTTCTATTATCAAGGATTTCAGATGTTTCTTACCAGTTTCTGTATCTGAATGTATGTGTGCTTATATCTTGTGATAATTTAGTAAAGATGTTTAAAAACAAGACAAGATTTTCTGTTACTGGCTCACGTTATCAGTTCTCTGCCTTACTCTTTAGAATATCAACTGCTCCGTAGGTATTTACATAGTGTCTAGCTTCAGTAATTGCTTATTGCATACTTCAAGGCATTCACATTTTTCCTTATTTGGACAGTTGTCTTATGTTTGCAAACTCTTTCCACTTATCAAAAATCCTTAGCAAGTGTTTAGAATCTTCTACTCTGTATTTTCACGTGAACTTGCAGAAGTCTTCTCTACTCCTTTCTCACAGAATTATTTCCCTGTGACATCTGTTAAATTCTGCTCTGGGAAGAGCTTTTCTTCCCGACAAAGGAGAGAGATTCCAGCCATTCTTCCTGAGTTTTCCAGTCAAAAAACAGGCGTCTATCAGGGATAGTTCCAGGATTTTGGGGGTACATGACTTCTGTGATTCTTATGATTGCCTTGGCCAGACTTACCATGGAAAAGATCCAGTGGTACCTCTGATCAGGCTGGACTCAGCATCTACACCCTTTATTTTTTTCAGTTCCCTATATTGGAGCTTGTAAGGAGGACACTTCTATGGTGAGTAAACCATTTCCCTTGGAATTCAGGTCTTTAATTCCCTTTTCAGCGTCCTGTTTAGTCTGTCACAACAGATGCTTCAGACCTGGCATGGGGAGCAGTTTCCAAAGGTGAGAAAGTGCAAGATCTGTAGAGGAAACTCAACAGACAAAAGCACATAATTGTCAAACAGATGATGGCAATAATAAAAGCTTTGAAAGCTCTAATTATCTCTTGTCTCCAGGACCTTTATAAGTTTTCACAGACGATACCACTTTGATTTGGTGCATAAACCAACAGGGTGGTGCCAGATCTTACTCCCATTGAAGGCTTGCTGTGGTTGCCTGGGAGGTAGCAGCTCCTCTCTGGTTGACTCTTTAGGCTTCATACATTTTCAGAGCACAAATTTGTAGCAGACAATCTAAGCAAGACCAGAAGAGCCCTTCATAGCTGGAAACTTCATCCTGGGTCTTCCAAGAACTTACAGAACTGTGGGAACACCTCAAGCAGATCTGTTTCCCTCCTCTCAGAACATACAACTAAAGAAGCTGTGCTGTAGGACTCCTTGCAAACAAGCCTGGAAGACAGATGACTTCTCATTTCCATGGACAGGAGTGTTCCTCTATAGTTTTCTGTCCTTTAGAAGAACGCTGGATATCAGTGTAAAGATCCAGAAGGACTGCTCAGAGATTGTGCTGGTGACTCCCTTTTGGCCCAGGCAACAGCAGATGTTCATCGTAATGACCATTTATGCAGTAGTCTTAGCTGTATGAGTTACATCCTGCCAAGGATATAACAGCTGACCAGCTTCCAAAGCTTCAGGGCACCTTCCACATGCCCAAACTATCGGGCAGTTTGAGCTGAGCTAACTAAAAAGACTTGGGTGCCATGCCCTTTAGATCTTTTCTGCCACCAAATAGTACACTCCTCTAAGGCTTTTGAAGATCAATGTTCGGCTTGTGCTCCTCTTTTGCTGGGCAGATAATTCCCCTTTGGGGTGAAAAAATGTCCATTTTATAATACTTGCATATTATTAATACCTACCTCTTCAAGAAAGTTATATTCAAACTAGGAGTTTGTGTTTTCAAGGATTGTCATGAGACTACTGTAATTTTAAACGAGAGCCCTTTTTTCCATGTCAGTTTAAAAATTGGTTAAAGTAATTAAAAAAAACATCTTTTCTGCGGATAAGTTGTATTTGCTTTACTTTTGGGGGCTAGAAGAGTGTTTTAAAGTGCTTTTTACTGTGTTTGTGTGTGAAAAAAGTGACTTTTAGTCTTTTAATTTTTGCAGGCATTCCCTGCTTATTTTCCCTGGGAAAGAGTACCATTTTCACCTTGATCATGGGACAGTCCATCGGTCCAATGGTCAGTCCTTCTTCCAGCCATAAAAAGAAAATGAAAAAGTTAAGCACTTAGCCTTTGCCATCACAGTAGGCCAGCAATCTGCTTGAGCCAAAGGTGGGTAACTCTGCTGTGGCCATTAGATGTAATTCAAACCACTCATTCTGTTCATCAGATTCCTCTGGTATATCACCTGCAGCCAGTACAGACTGGGGGTTAGTCACATCCTCTGCAGCTGTTGGGTCCCCTCCGTGCACAAGAGAGCCTCTCTTACCCATCCTGGAAGAGGGAACAAGAAAGGCTTCCCTGCTTTGTCAGAATGTTTTGCCCTATCTCTGGGGAAGCTGCTGCTGACATTAATAACATGGTTGACCCCATTTTTCCTGTCAAAAAGAAACAGAAAACTAACCATGTGTTTACTTCTTCTCAGATTTCCTTAGACAGGAGAAGTTTACTAGGTCTGACTCAGGATTTAATACAGGCTGTTAATTCTCCTTGTAAAGTGTTTTTTATTAAAAGAGAAAGGGATATCTCCATTCCTAAAGAGATTCAAGATTTTGAATCTGGACAGGAGGTTGAAGGGATAGATGCAGGGTTTCCTCCTCAGATTTCTGATTCAGACTCTGAGGAGATGCTCAGTTTCTGCTTCTTCCTTGCTGGGGATGGGGGGGGGGGGGAGTCTGAGGGTCTCGTTCTCTGAGACTGTTTCTAGAATGTGCCAGTGTTCTCAGTGGAAGAATACTAAGGTTTCTTAGTCACTCAGAAAAGACTAAGAGCTGTTGAAGAATTTCCAGAACCTTTTACCATTCCTCCATTTCTGTCAGCTTTGGAGGATATGTGTGTTACTGCCTGAAATCTTCTTGTAAAAATGCAGATAGGATGTATAAAGTTCCTCAGTCTTAAGTTTTTATACACTGTTCCCAAACCTGACGCAGCAGCTACTGCTTTAGTTAATCTTATTGCTGCTAAACAGTTAGTTAATTCCAATCCTACTCTTTCTGATAAGGATGGGATGATTATTAAGTTGGGGGGGGTGTATGCTTCTCAACTTTGATTTTCAGAGTTCTGAGTTGTCAGGCTCTCATGTTAAAGTTTGTTCTGACTAAATGTGAAAGTATGAGGAGGGTTTTGTCTGGAGTTTCTTCTTGTGTGGAAAAATCTGCTTTAAATAATTTAGTTTTTTCTATTGTACAAGTCAGTACTCATTGTTTATAGTGTGTGTGTGTGTGTGTGTGTGTATGTGTGTGTGACACAGTTAATACTTTTTCCAGGGCTATGGCCACTGGTATTGTTTTGAGGATCTTTGCAAGGCTGTGTTCTCAGAACCTCCTGGATGTTAGAAATGAGATTTTAAGTTCTCATTTTGGATAATTTAGTTCTCCCCACCATGCTGCAGAGATGACCTAAAAGTGTGATGAAAGGGGTGAGCTAATACAGGAAGAATTCCTAAAATTGTATAGCCTTCGTTTTCAAGTTTTCTAAGGGATTTTCTAACCCCTCATCCAGTTTTGGCAAAATAAAAAATAAAAAAAAAACAGTTTCAACAAAATGCAGGTAAACAGTTGATCTGAAGTTGTTGTTTTCATTTGCTCTTCAACCTGAGGGACTTGGATCCAGCATGGATCCAACTCAGCTGCATACTCCAGCATCAGATGCAAAGTCCAAGCTTCTTCCTTACCTAAAATGCCCAGTCTCCCTTCTCCCCTCAGATCTTGTTTGCTGCTCGTTAGAACAGCAGCGTGGTTCCTTAATTCCAAGCTCCATTTAGCAGTAAGTGGTTAAATTTTTGCTTTTTCTTCTCCTTTTTTTAGGTATATTTTTGCCTTATCCTTTTTTTGCTCTACCCTATTTCTGTGAGCTCAGCTTTGGTTAAAAAAAAACAAAACAAAAAACCTCTATTTCCTTTCCTTGTGGTGAGTGTGTGTGTGTCTGTTGTGCTTCTTTCCTGTTGCCATGGCCGGTACCCCCAAGCCGGGCTTTAGGAAATGTGCTGAGTGTGGCCATAAGCTTCCCACGTCTGAATGCCACACTCTGTGCGTAGTCTCTCTGGGTGTACCTCACCTGGATTCCTCCTGCTCAATCTGCGTGGGCTTCAACCCCCACACTTTGATCGACAGGAGGAACAAACTGATTCTTCCATCTCCTTCTGAGGCCTCTGCTTCTTCCTCCTCCTCGGCTTCTGGGACTCAACCTCCAACCAAGAAGCTCAGGGACGGGATGAAGGCTCGAACCAAGGAGCGGGATCAGACTAGGAAGTGGTCCGCTGACTGCTCTTCCTGGGCCAAGCCCCCTACCAAGTCCCGACTGGATCCGACCTGGAGCTCTCCACTGCTCCATTTGCCTCATTTTTCACCGGAGCCGGAGACTTCCTGGGCTCGGTTCCCCCTCTCTGCCTCCCCTCAATGCCACACCAGGCCTGGGTCAGTGGCTTCTTCCATCTGGTCCTCTTGGAGCCAGTTTGAAGCCAAGGTGGACAGAATGATGCAAAAGTTGTATTCGGGCCCAGATTCAGTTGCGAGTCTTGCCTGCTTCTTCCCCCTTTGGGGCTGGGAGCATGCAGTCCATTTTTCTCCCCATTACTCCTCCTGTGATCTGGCCTCCAGTTTCGGAGTCATCTGGTCCGAGGTTTCCAGGTGTCGAGGGGTCTGCGCCGATGGGTCTTGGTACTTCACAGACAGTTGCCCTGAGTGGTTCGGCTCTGAAGTTTTCAGAGCCGACCGACTCATGGAGCCATAGTCTAGGTGTCTGGTCCGAGGGGATGGTGTCATCTTAGAGGCTTTCAGAGTCGGCCCTCCCTATCAGAGCTTCAGTGCCAGGAGGCTTGGTTCCAGCACCCCCCTTGACACAGGGGGCAGCAGATCCGTCCTTGACCTTGCCAACCTCTAGGATCCGCTCGCCGTCTGCATTCGAGGTGGTGGATAGGGAACATTTTGGCTCCTTTGAGACTCTTGACGCTTTCCTCCTTGGAGTCCATCCTGGTTTCCTCCTCTTCTGGCCCAGAGTCTGCCATCTTGCCCCCTCAGGGACAGCCTGTTGCCACTTCGCTCCAGGTTGTCCCCTCATGGGAACTCACTGAACTTTCCAAGTCCTTCCCGGAATTTCCCCTTGGAAATGCATGTGCAAGAGGAGACACTTGGACTCCCTACCGGAGTCCCTCATGGAGGATACCGAAATGGAGGAATGGGAAGGTTCCCTTCAATCACCCCTGGAGGATGTCTCCTTTGGAGACATCATGGAAATCTTTTGGCAACGCAGAATACCAACCCAGACGAGTTGGTATTCCTGGAGGCATTTGGTACAGGACCCCCTACCTCCTGGGTGTCCCCTCCCGCTGATCCTGTAGTGGACCTGATTTCTTCTAGGGCATGGAAGGAACCAGATACGGTTGAGCCTATCCCCAGGCACCTGAACAAGGGTACTCAGTTCTCCTTCAGACAGACAACACTGGTCCAAGGAGTCCCCGGTCAATGCCATGGTGGTTGCAGCGGCCACCAAAAAAGAGCTTGTGCAGGAGAGGTCTTCAGTTCATCCTCCAGACAGGGAGTCTCTGGCGATAGATAATTTTGGGAAGTGGGCCTGTGCTTCGGCCACCTTTGCCCTACGTATGTGCACCGAATTATCTGGCATATGTAATCAGACTGCAGAGGGACCTGGTTAAAGAGGTCGCTGAGTCTTCCCCAGGGTCCATTTCAGCAGAGAAGGCTTTTTCTTCTTGCATGGCCACCCTTGCGTCCATCTCCAGTATGTCTATGAGGCTCCTGTCACATGCTACCAAGGGTGCCTCTAGGGCTGTCGTAACAAGAGTGGCCATTAGGCGACATGCCTGACTCTGGTTTTGTGCTTTTTCAGAGTCCTTCAAGGCATCTTTCATGAGCGACCCCTATGATGGTTCCACCTTGTTTAGGAAAGCAGTTTGTGACACCTTAGTCCAGAGCGAGAAAGACAGGAAGACCTTGTCTACCGTCGGGATCTGCTTGACCCCACAACGATCCTTCTCTAGGAATCAAAATGGGGTATGGAAGATGTGGTTTCGGAAGTCTCAAGGCTCTTCCCAAGATGCTCAGGATTCGCCTTCCCCTAGAGGCAGAGGGGAATACGATAGATGCCACCCTCGTGGCAGATGGGGTCCGAAAAATCAAGGATCTCTGGATTCCTTTCCGGACAGATGCTTCCAGTAGCCCTGAGGGGTTGCCGACTGCTCGTCTCTGGAGGCAGTCGGGGGTGGGGCGATTATCTCTGCACCCAACAGCCTGGGAATCAATAACAAATGATCATTGGGTTCTGCAGATCATATCCAGAGGATATTAGATTCCCTTTCTTCATCTCTCAGTTCCACCCAGACACCTCCCAGACGTGCCACTCGGTCAACAGGAGGAGGCAGCCACAGAAATTGCCAGGCTGCTCAAAAAACGAGTTATCCAGCTGGTCCCCCTAGACCAGTCCAGATCCAGCATTTATTTCTGTTTTTTTTGGTGTCAAAGAAAACTGGGGACTTAAAAACCATTCTGGATCTTTCAACCCTGAACCCATTAGTTGCCAAGATGAAGTTCCAAATGCTCACCTTTCAATCCATTCTGCCCTTCCTGCAGGTGAATGGATGTGCTCAGTGGACCTCAGGATGTGTACCACCATGTCAAGATGGACAGGCACTCCTGGAAGTTCCTACGCTTCTGACTGGGAGCCAACCACTTTCAGTTCAGAGTGCTCCTCTTTGGGCTCACCCCCCCCCCCCTGGGTGTTCAATAAAGTGATGGCAGTAGTGGCTGCTCACCTGTGGCTGCAGGGGTTTTTAGGTCTTTCCCTACCTGGATGATTGGCTCCTGTCCTCTCCCTCCAGGCATCGACTGATTCAGTCCAGGGACCATTTACTTCACATTGCCTGTTTACTGGTTATAACCATAAACCTAAACAATTCTCAACTGGCACCTATGCAGCTACTGGACTTCATAGGAGCTCTGATGTTTACTACCCAGGGCAGGGTGTTTCTACCTCAAGACAGACTCTTATCACTCTGTCATCATGTGCTTTATATTCTTCAAGCCAACCTTCTCCTGGCAGGTTTAGTTCTTTGGGCGTTGGGATTCATGGCGGCCACAATCACTTTCGTCCCAACTGCACATCTTCATATGAGAGTTCTGCAATGGACTTCAACCTTTCAATGGTCTTTGCTAGACCTTACATTGTCACACCTTGTTCACCTATCCAGTGTTTGCAAGGACACCCTTTGTTGGTCGCTCCAATCCCTGGATCTCCTCCAGGATTGTCCGTTTGTTATTCCCTCTGCCCCGATTATGGTGATGAATGATGCCTCCCTGCTTGGGTCAGGAGGTATTGCATGGGAAGGACGGTCCAAGGCACGTGGTCATCCCTGGAGCCCAATTTGCATATCAGTGTCCTGGAGATGTGGGCAGTGCTTTTGGCGTTGCAGGCTGTCCATAACTTTCTTCCTCTGGGGACTATTGCCATCCAGATGGACAATATGTTGGTAGTCTGGTACATCAACAAACGGGGGGGGACTAGATAGTACCCCCTTTGTCATGAAGCCATGAAATTGTGGGAATGGGCGATCTCCGGACGTTGTCTGGTAGCAATGCACATTCCAGGGAGGTCCAACATTTTTGACGACAGGCTCAGCAGGTCTATTCTGATGCCTTACAAGTGGTCTGTGAGTCCTTCAGTAGCGAAAAGGATCTTTCTAAAGTGGGGTCAGCCTTGCTGCAATCTCTTCACCTCTCCTTCCAATGTGAAGTGCAGTGAGTATTTCACTCTAAAACCCCTCCGGGGGAGTCCCCCAGAGATACTCTAGTTCATGCTTGGCCCTCCAGTCTACTGTATGCTTATCCTGTGCTCCCTCTAATTACCAAGTTCTTTCAGAAATCTTGATGGCTGGGGAGTTCAGTGATCTTCATTGCCCCCTTCTGGCCTTGCCAAGTTTGGTTCCCCACTCTGTGGTCTCATGTTAGGTGTCCCCCTTGGACGCTAGATCTGGTTCTGGATTTGATTACACATCCCTCAGGGATGCCTCACCCAGACTTAGCCTGAAGCTCAAGGCTTGGCTGCTCCAGTTCCCGTAATAGCTAGGAATCCTGGGTTGTTTTCCCCTGTTAAGTGGATCATGGTAGCAGCTCACAAATCTACCAGGAAGGTTTATTCGAGTAAATGGAAGTGCTTCTCGATCTGGGCTTCTCAACATGACTAGGATCCTTTCACTGCACCAGTCTTGGCCATTTTGGAAGTTTTGGCAGACATTTTTAATAATGGAGCTAGGTTCTCTACAGTTAAGGTGCAACTGTCAGCAATTTCTAACTTTCACATTGGTGAATATGTGGCATCATTGGCAGCCTCTAAGCTTTGTAAGGCCTTTTTGAAAGGTACCTTTCTTATGGCCCCGATTAGGGACCCAACGCCCCCTTGGGATCTTACCTTTGTGTTGCAGGCCTTGGTCTCTCATCCATTCGTGCCAGCAGTCACAGTTGATTTGCAGTTTCTGTCTTGGAAGACTGCTTTTTTGGTAGTGATTACTTCAGCCAAGACAGTTTCTGAGATTCAAACCTTGTCTATCAAACCCCCCCTTATATGGTCTTCCATAAGGATAGAGTGTCTCTACAGTCTCTACAAACCAATCCATCCTTTCAACCCAAAGTGGAATCCAAGTCTAATATTAACCAGGTAATTCTTTTCAAATTTCCAGAATAAAGGAGAGTACAAAGTGCACTTGCTTGATGTTCACAGGCAGCTACACATTTATTTACATACAGCAAAATCATTTCATAAGTTGGACCAACTCTGTGTCCTTTTCCAATCCTTTCTTAGGTAAGCCTGTTTCTAAAGTCACTGTTGTTCGATGGATTTTTGTATACATTTCCTTGACCTATCAAGCCAAAGGGTTATCTCATAGGTTCATAGGTGTGTACTAGGCTAATGGCCCTGGGGCCTTTACAAGCCTAGACATATGATTACCCTGGCATTGTGCCATCCAACCTTAGTTCCCAGTGCCTTTGTCAGGTAGAGCCACTGAAGTTATCCCCGGGGTGAATTTTCTATTTCCCATCCACTCATCAAGATTTCTCTTGAAGAGGGTCCGTGAGGTGCTCTGCTTGACATGTATGGGAAGTCTATTCCATAGCATGGGCAGTCTCTCTGTTATGAACCTGTCCCTCCAGTGTTTTCTGTTGATTGTGGTAATGAGGTTGAGGTCTGTGGAGTGTGTGGTGCAGAGGGATTGGGATTTCTTTAGATGTAGCATTTCTAACAGAGCTGGGTCAAACATGGCTTTGTAAGTCAAGCAGAGATCGCCTCTAAATAGACGATATGAGACAGAGAATAGTTGGAGGTTGAGTCTGTCCATGTAGGACAAGTGTTTAAGGCCTAGGATCCTCTTTGTGAGGTACTTTTGCGGCCTCTCCAGTTGTTGCAGGTGTCTAGTGAGATGCATGCCAAATGGGGCATTGTACTCGATGATTGGCCTAATGAGGGAAGAGTAGAGGGAGACAGTGTTCTCTTTCTTCCTGGATGCAACACCCTTAACAATGAGATGTGCCACATAGAAGGACTCTCTGACCACAGTGACAATGTGGTGGTCAAAAGAGAGGTTGCTGTCAACCTGTGTTCCCAGATCTCTTGTAACGCTTTCTGTGTTCAGTGGACTACCATTGATGTGGTAATTCATGGGAACCGGGTTTTTCCCAAAGGGGATGATGACACATTTTTTGGCATTGAGCTTAAGGCCATGGTTCTGACACCAGTAATTGGTCTCAGTGAGGCCATTCTGTAGGATGTCAACATCACTTATGGAGTTAATAATAGCTCCCAACTTGCAATCGTCTGCGAACTTTGTCAGCCAGAGTCCCTTCGTGTTGGCCTGGACTTCAGAGAAGTAGATACCAAACAGGAGAGGACCTAGGACCGAACCCTGTGGGACTCCACTCATGACTAGTCGGCAGTCTGACTTGGTTGGAGTCAGCTACTTTCACACAGTGGGTTCTATCTGTGAGCCAGTTTGCAACCCACCTAGTGATACAGGGGTTGATGCCTAGCTTAGTGAGTTTTTCTATGATTCCTGAGTGGGGAATAGTATCAAAGGCCTTGGCCAGATCAAGGTAGGCTATATGAACCACCTTGCCTTCATCCACAGCTCTGGTGACTGACTCAAAGAAGTCGACCAAGTTAAGCAGACATGATCTACCCTTCACAAAACCAAACTGTGTGGGATCCATAGTTTGGAGATTCCCTATATCCTTGTTTATTAGGTCCATGATGATGCGTTCCACAGCTTTGCATATCAGACTCATCAGGTTAATGGGGCAGTATTTCCCAGGGTCTGTAGTCGCTCTTCTTTTGTGGAGAGAG
The DNA here is from genome assembly GCF_019279795.1 of Protopterus annectens. Taxonomy (NCBI): domain Eukaryota; kingdom Metazoa; phylum Chordata; order Ceratodontiformes; family Protopteridae; genus Protopterus; species Protopterus annectens. The sequence continues at coordinate 1,684,912,593 of NC_056725.1, read as the reverse complement.
ATGACTCTAGCAGTGCGCCATTCAGTAGGGACAAAGCCTGAGGTGAGGCTGTGATTGAACAGGGCACACAGGTGAGGTGCCAGTTCACTCTGTAGTTCGTGTAGAACACAGCCAGGGATATTGTCCGGTCCCATAGAAGTTGTATTCTTGGCCTTGGATAGTGCTGTTTTAACCTGTGCAGCAGTAATACTGGGTGCCTGTCAATATACTGATATTGTGATTGGTCCTTTGGGGGTGGGGGTGGGGGGTGAAGTTGGCACTGAATCTGTCAGCCAGTATATTGGCAATATCTGTTGGCTTGGTATAGGAGGTACCATTGTGCAGTAGCTCACAGCAAATCTGAGTATTGCCATAGAGATTCTTTACATAACTACATAAGGCATTGTGGTTGTCTTTACTATCTGCTGTAATTCTGTTTTCATAGCTAGCTTTAGAGGATTTGATGAGGGATCTCAAATTTTTGTTGAGGCTGATAAGGCAGTTTTTCCAGTCTTGGGACTTCACCTTATTCTGTATCCGTTTCCTCCTTCTGTTGTAGAGTTTGTTTATGGTAGGGGACCACCAATTTGGCTTCCTTTATTTTGGAGGAGAGCGTCTTGGTTCTATTGGGTATGGCGAGATCCATGCATTTGTGTACGTGTTCGTACAGTGCATTGATGTATGATTCGGTGGTCATGCAACTATTCTTTTTTTGCATGGGTGCTGTGAAGTTAGCCACCTTTGTTTTTAGGAGCCCAAAGTTAGCTTTGGAGATGTTTTTCATGGTAGTTACCTTTAAGGGGGGTGGGGGTGGGGGGATATGGATTTCCAAGGTGATTAGTTTGTGGTGGGATCTATCTAGGGAGGAGTTGACTAATTGTGTAGAGCAGTGGTTGCCCATTTTAGTAATGACCAGGTCAAGGATGTTGCTACCTTTAGTGGGGGTAAGAACGAGCTGGTCCAAGGTATTGGAATTAATGAATTCCAGGAAACGTTGGGCAAGTGTATTGGTACATGAGTAGTTTTCCCAGTTAATGGAGGGGTAGTTGAAGTTCATAAGTTAGTACTAGGCTAACTGCCCTTCTGAGCCATTTTATGCCTAGCCAATTATCCCACTTGAGTATCAAATCTTGCACCTTGCATCTGTAAGATAAACACCTTAACTATTATGCCAGCCTCCCTAAAACCCAGACATTTCTGGGTGCATTCTACCAGGTCTTTTGCTACATCTGCGGCCTTCTGGTCTAGGGTCTCCTTAGATTATATTTGCTCTGTGGCTTCCTGGGCTTCATCTCACATGTTTATCTGCCATTATAAACTGGATCTTCTTTCCATAGGCAGCGCATCATTTGGCTCAGCCGTGCTCTGGAATATCCTTCCATGAGGACCATCCAGGGTTGATTGGTAGCTGGAGACTCTGTCCCACAGGTTGAAGAGCAAATGAAAACTTCAGATAAATAAGTTATGTATTCACCATAACATTCCATCTCAGTTGTTGCTTTTCATTTGTCTTCAACCGTCCCTCCCTCCTTCCCCCTGCCTTGTGTAGTGGAACGGATGGAGGAGTCCTAGTCCCTCTATCTTGGCAATAATTTTCCCTTCATAAGCCTTTCCTTGGTAGTGCCATTTTTATAGGCATATGGTGCACTTGGGAATGCTGCTATTTTTCTGCAACAAACTCGATCTGAGGGGAGCAGGGAGACAGGGGCTTTATGGGGCTTGGACTTTGGATCTGATACTGGAGTATGCGGCCAATTCGGATCCATGCTGGATCCGAGTCCTTCAGGTTGAAAACAAATGAAAAGCAACAACTCAGATGGAATGTTGTGGTGAGTACATAACTTATTTTTTAAGAAGAAATGGCAAGGGGTTCCAGATAGAATTCTGGCACTTCTCATAACCAAGGACAGTCCAACAGGTCAGAATGACTATTTAAGAGACCTTGTTACCACCCTCCCGCCCTTTCATAAAGTCTGCATCTCTACTTTTCTCTTTGGCAACAGATAATTTCTGACAAATGATTTCTGGAAATCATTTACCAAGTTTACAGATGGCAATGGGAGGAAATTCTTTCTTTCTAGGGGTAATTCCTTATCCTCCAGACCTGCTCTTTATCACATACTGTCCCAGGGAGTGATAGAACCAGTTCCTGCTCCCAGATGGGGAGGAAGAGTTTTTGTTCAAGGATCTTTTTAGTGTAAAAGAAAGAAAATGGTTTGGAGACCAGTTCTGGGTCTTTTTTTCCTAAATCTGTTTGTGATAGTGCCCCAGTTCAAAATTATTTCCCTTTACAATCTGTTACCTCCTATTCCTCATTCAGGTTTCCTGGTAACACTAGATTTAAAAGATGCTTATTACATCCATATTCATCCAGACTTCAGATGTTTCAAAAGGTTTCCTGTGTCTGGATCACATTCAGTTTTCTGCCTTACCCTTTAGACTATTCACTGCACCAAGAATGTTCACAGTGTCTTGCTGCAGTCCTAGCTCATTGCAGGCTACAGGGTATTCACATTTTTCCATATTTAGATGACTTCCTTATCTTTGCAGAGTCTTTTTCAAAAGTGACAGGAATCTCTGTCTTGGGTAAGAGATGTCTTATACAAGTTGGGATTCCAAGGGAAAATTCAAAAGTCTTTCTTAACTCTTGCACACAGGATTGTGTTCCTGGGATGTCAGCTAAACACTTCAGTTCAAAGAACTTTTCTTTCAAAGGGAAATATAGATCTATATTTTGATCTCTTGCTAGGGTTTTCCACTCAGACTGCAGTCAATGCAGGGGAATACGTCAGAATTTTGGGTCTCATGGCTTCTGTTATTATCTTGATAACCCTGACGAGACTCCATATGAGAAAGATATACAGTAGTATCTGGAGTCTCTTTGGTTGAAGCACCAACACCCCTTCTCTTTCTAATCCCAGTGCTGGGTTTTGTCAGAAGAGAATTCACTTGGTGGGGATGAGACCCTTAAATCCAGGCCTCTCTTCTTCCCTGTTCCAAAGCAGTCAGTCATCACATACACTTTGAACTTTGCTTGGGGAATAGTTTCAGGAGTAATAAAAGTGCAAGATGTGTGGGACACCAAAAACCAACGCAAGTACGTAAATATAAGAGTTACATGCTTAGATCAAGGCATTCCACTTTCTGAATCATCTTTGGTCTTGGGACTTTGTTACTACAGGCAGTACGATGGACATGTGGTACATCTACAAGCAGGGGACAACCAGGTTGTACCCCCTTTTCAAACTAGCCATGTTCGCTTGGGATATAGCTTCACAGCAGAATCTCACTTTACAGGCATGCTTCATTCTGATAGGCTGAGCAGGACTGGGCAAACCCTCACATATGCAAACTAGATCAGAAGGTGTTCTAAGATCTGATCCATCGACGAGGGATTCCTCTAGTAGACCCATTTGCCTTCTTTCTAAATAATCAGTTGGCAAGATTCTGCTCCAGGACTCTATGCAAGATCTCTTGGAAGATGGATGCCTTTTCTTTTCTTTTGACAGGAATTTTCCTGTTATGTTTTTCCATTAATATCCAAGGTAATTCTAAAGATCCAGAAGGAATCCCCCAAAGATCATTGTGGTGACTCCCTTTCTGGCCTAGGTAACAGTGGATGTTAAGTTGTCAATCTCGCCTCCATTCTTGCTGGATGGTTTCGGAGCCGAACCTTGGCTCCGACTCGGCCACTTACTAAAGCTTGAGAGCTAATTTTACCGGCTCGAGGCAACCCTATATCCCATGATGCTAGGGGATAACTACCCAGATCTCGTTTGCCGCTTTGCTGACGAGGTGCGTTTTACCGGCTCTTGGTAAGTGTTGGGATTTCTTTATTTCAAAGTCACCTTTGAAACTTAGCCTTCCCACTCCCTCTCTTTGTTTTAGTTAGCGAACAGTTATATACACCCCTTTTCCCGTTAGTGCTAAATTTTTTTCCCCTTTTATCCATTTTAATCCCTCCCTCTACTTTAGGCCTTAGGCCTACTCCTTTCCTGTTCCTGTCAGGGATTCTCTGCTGTGTCTGTGGTGCGCTTGTGTATCCCTGTTTAACTAGTTTGCTTGGTTTGGGTGTGTGTGTGTGTGTGTGTGTGTGTGTGTGTGTGTGTGTGTGTGTGTTTTTTTACTTGTGCCTTTTCTTCGACAATACTATGTCGAAGGACACAAAGGTCTCGGGCTTCAAGAAGTGTGACTCGTGCTGTCAGAAGATGTCTCTGACAGACGGTCACACTTCTTGTGTTTACTGCCTGGGACCCCTGCACCTGCAGGACTCTTGTTCGGTGTGCCATGCATTCAGCCCAAGAGTCTTGCAGGAGCGCAGGAACAAATTAATATTAAGGGGCTTATTAAAGCCCGAGGGCTCCCCACCTAAGTCCGTGCCGGGGAAGCCCTCGAAGCCAGCAAAACCGTCGGCTCCGAGTCCTAAGCCTTCGGCTGCTGGCTCATCATCTGTGGCAACATCGGTTCCTGCTGGAGCTGATGCTTCGGTGCCGCAGCTTCCAACTTCGGCTCCACTCGGCGCCGATACTGCTGAGCCTTTACTTTCACGGTCGGTTCCGGCTGGAGCCGACATATCTTCGGCTCCATCCATCCCCAGAAAAAGATCCAGATCTCCATCTCTGGAATCGATCCATTCGGCTCCAGGGTCGCCCTTGCTCTCGGAGCGGAGCCATCGGAGCCGTTCTTCTCAGACGTCCTGGCTTTCCGACCATGACCTCAAGAGAGTGGTCAGTAGACTGTTAAAATCTCAGGCACTGGCCCAAATGCTTCATAGCCCGTCTCACCAGACAGTGGCTATTTCAACTCTACCTGTTATTCCTCCTTCGACTCTCCCTCAGAGTTCGGAGCCGGAGCTCCTCGGAGCCGTGACTGTTGTAGCGTCGGAGCCAATACCTCCCCCTTTGGCTCCGTCGTCTTCTGCTCCGATCTCCTCCTTGATACCTTCATTGGAGAGATCCGGGCACCTGGTCTCTCTCGCCGGCTCCGAGGGGGCGAGTAGCATCGGACCCTTGTCTGACCCCGTTCTCCCTCTCAGAGCGTCGGCGCTGATGAGCTCGGCCCCAACATCGGCTTCGGAGCCGTCCCTGTCGGTGCGGCCTGGGGTTCCTATCTCTTCGGAGCGGGAGCCCTCTGGCCTATCTGATAGGGGAGCCTTCGAGGTGATGAGGAGTGTACTAGCCCCAGGGCACGGTCAACAGTCAGCTCCATCAGCTCCTCCCACTACAGTGCCTGCTGACGTCTCTTCCCACTCTCTCTTGCTCCCGGACCCAGAGACCCAGCGCCTCAGGTTTCCCCACTGGGAATATCTTCCTCTTTCCGAGGCTTCTCCTGACCCTTCAGGTGAACCTCCGCGCAAGAGGACATGTAAGAGGAAGCATGTGGACTCCCCTGAGTCCATTACATCTGATACCGACTTGGATGAGTCGGAAGGATCCCCAAGGTCCCCCTCTGAGGATGTCTCCTTCTCAGACATCCTTGAAATCCTGAAACAGAGGGGGAACTGGTCTTCCCTTAATCCTTCTGAGGACAAGTCTGTTTACCTGGAGGCGTTTGGTTCTCGACCCTCCACCTCCTGGGTGTCTCCGTCTTTCGACCCCCTTATGGACGTGGTGGCACGGAAGGCGTGGACGGCCCCGGATTCGGTGGAACCCACCCCACGGAGGCCTTCTAAATTTATTACGGCTCCAGCGGATAGGCAATTTCTAACAAAAGGTGTCCCGGTTGTTGCCATGGTGCTAGCCGATCCTTCAGTACCTATCCATCCTCCTAACAAGGATTCTAGGACTATGGATAGGTACGGAAAGCGGATGTTTTCTTCAGCGACCTTTGCCATGCGGTCGCTGAATTACTTGTGTCACTTCACCCGCCTTCAGAGAGATGTTCTCAAAGAGTTGGGTGAAGTTTTACAGGATCCGTCAGCTGCTGGGTCCCAAGAGAAAATCAACTCACAGCTGGGAACCCTAAACTCCATTGTTAACTCCTCCATGCGGCTCATTTCCTATGCAGCCGATGGAGCGAGTAGGGCTGCAGGCACAGGTGTGGCCTTAAGGCGTCACGCCTGGATGCAGCTTTGTAATTTTGCAAACCCCGTCAAGGCGTCCTTCACTAACTCCCCCTTTGATTCGACGTTGTTCGGCCCTCAAGTGAAAGACACCTTGACCAGATGTGAGCAAGATGGCAAGACTCTTTCTGCCGTAGGAGTCTGTTTCTCCACCCCTTCCAGACCATATCCTAAGGGTCAAAAGGGTGGAAAAATGTGGTTCCGCAAATCACAAGGAGTCACGCCTGACGCAAGAGGTCAGTTTACCCCCAGAGGCAGAGGGGGTAACAACAACAGACGCCACCCAAGAGGTAGAGGGGGTCCGCAGAATCAGGGTAACAGAGAGTCTCTCTCTGACAAACCCTTCCAACATCCCTGAGATGTTGCCCAACTGTCCACCTTCGGAGGCAGTTGGGGGAAGATTATCGCTGTACCCAAAAGCCTGTCTCTCCCTTACTTTAGACAAATGGGTACAGTCGGTTATATTAGAGGGTTACAAAATTCCCTTTATCCAAACCCCAACTCAACAAAAGGGATCCCTTCCAGACGTTCCACCCAGTCTAAGGGAACAAGCAGTGCTAGAAATTTCAAAGCTATTAGCAAAAAGGGCCATCCAGCCAGTCCCAGCAGACCAAATAGGATCCGGAGTCTACTCAAAGTTCTTTTTGGTACCAAAAAAAACAGGGGACTGGAGACCAATATTGGATCTCAGCAAACTAAACAAGTTTGTAAAAAAGACAAGATTCCGGATGGTCACGCTACAGTCCATTCTACCCTTCCTGGGCAAGGACAATTGGATGTGCTCTGTGGACCTTCAGGACGCGTACTATCACATCAAAATTCACAGGCGCTCCAGGAGGTTTCTCCGCTTCCGGCTGGGGGCCAGTCACTACCAATTCAGAGCCCTGCCCTTTGGTCTCACTACAGCCCCCAGAGTGTTCACCAAATGTATGGCAGCGGTTACGGCTCACCTGAGGCGTCAAGGATTCCAGGTGTTTCCATATCTAGACAACTGGCTCCTCACCGCCACCACCAGGCATCAACTTTTTCAAGCCAGAGATTACACCATCCACATTTGCAGAGGGCTAGGAATCTCTATAAATTTCGAAAAGTCTACCTTGTCGCCTTGTCAATCTATTACCTTTATAGGCGCCAACTTGGACACCATGAAGCTTTCAGCAAAGCTAACAGATCAAAGGATTTTAGATATCCAAAATCATGTCAATGTTCTGCTTCAGAGCGACAGAATTCAGGCCAGGTATGTCCTGAAAGTATTAGGGCTCATGGCGGCCGCCATCACACTTTTTCCTCTTGCCCGTTTTTACATGTGTCTTCTACAGTGGATGCTTTTCGCCCAATGGTCTTTCCAACAACTCCCCATGCACTACAAGATCATGATAACTCCAATTTGCAAAAATCATCTCTCTTGGTGGATGACCTCCCATCAAGTCCATCAAGGCAGACCCTTTATTCCCCCCTCTCCGGTCGCCATGGTCACATCGGACGCCTCCCTGATCGGGTGGGGGGGGCATTTTCAGGGCAGGACAGTCCACGGCACATGGCAACCTTTCGAATGCCACCTGCACATAAATGTCCTGGAGATGAGAGCAGTGCTTTTGACGTTGCAAGCCCTCCAAGACTCTCTTCCCTTGAAGACTATTGCAATCCGAATGGACAATATGTCCGTAGTGTGGTATATCAACAAGCAGGGCGGAACCAAGTCCTATCCCCTGTGTCGAGAAGCTCTCAGACTTTGGCAATGGGCGATCTCTTCTCAGCGGTTTCTGATAGCAACGCATATCCCCGGGAAATCCAACATCATAGCGGACAGGTTGAGCAGAGCTATCCTCATGCCACACGAGTGGTCTCTCAAACAATCTGTGACGGAAGAGGTTTTTCAGAAGTGGGGCCTTCCTTGCTGTTTTGAGGTGTAGCAAAAAGATCGCAGCAAATGCCCTGACTTCTTCACTCTCTTCCCCCTGCCAGGCCATCCCCCCAGAGATGCTCTAGTCCACGATTGGCCTCGGGGACTTCTTTACGCCTTTCCACCCCTTCCGTTAATATCACAGGTAATTCAGAAAGCAACCGCCTTGAGAGCCAAGATGATTCTCATTGCCCCTTATTGGCCTCGACAGATATAGTTTCCGTTCCTATATCGTTATCTCTTGGAGCAGCCTTGGCATCTGGATCCATCAGTCGGGGCAGCTGCACCAATCCCTTCATTCTCTCAACCTCACTGCTTGGTTGCTCCACTTCCGTCCCTAGCCAGGCTTCCTATGATTTCAAATCCCGTCAGGGATATTATAGTAGCTTCCCTTAAATCTTCTACCAGAAGGATTTACACTAGTAAATGGCAGCGTTTTTCCTTCTGGGCAAAGGCTAGAAATATAGATCCGTTCACTGCCCCAATTCACTCGGTCTTAGATTTCCTAGCTGAAATTTTTCATTCAGGGTCTTCATCCTCCACAGTAAAAGTTCAGTTGGCAGCCATTTCATATTTTCACATAGGTCTGTCGGACTGCAGCATCATGTCCCATAAACTTTGCAAAGCATTCCTGAGAGGTGTCTTTCTACTCAAACCTCCGATCAAAGATCCTCCACCACAGTGGGATCTAAACCTAGTTTTAACATCTTTGATTCTACCTCCCTTTGAACCTGCGGCTTCCTGTTCACTGAAATTACTTTCCTGGAAAACACTCTTCCTGGTCGCTGTTACATCTGCTAGGAGAGTATCTGAACTTCATGCCCTCTGCATTCGTCCTCCTTACTTAGTCTTCCACAAAGACAGAGTTTCTCTAAGAACGAACCCCTCTTTCATACCCAAGGTGGCTTCGCAGACAAATTTAAATCAATCAATTGACCTCCCAGTTTTCTTCCCTAATTATACGAACAGGGCGGAGCAAAACCTGCATTGTCTGGATGTTCATCGTCAGCTCCGATATTATTTGGACAGAACTAAACAAATCAGGAAATCTGATCAACTCTTTTTATCTTATGCAGAAAATAGGAAAGGCTTTCCAGTATCCAAGGTAACTTTGTTTAGGTGGCTCTCTTCTTTGATCACGTACATTTACCAACTCAGAGGTAAAGAATTGCCTTCTAGGCCAAGAGCCCATTCAACCAGGGCACTAGCCACATCAACAGCCTTTCAAGCCAGACTACCATTAGACACTATTTGTGTGGCAGCCACATGGGCTTCTCCTCATACCTTTGTATCGCATTACAAATTGGACATGGCCTCCAGAAGCAGGGCAAACTTTGGTTCCACCGTTCTCAAGAGTCTGTTCCAAAGAGCCACCCAGGATGAAGGTGCTAGGGACGCGGTCCCATCCAGCAAGAATGAAGGCGAGATTGACAACTTAACATTGAGAAGTTATGTACCCTACCATAACGTTCCATGTTAGTTGTCTTCTCTCGCCTTCCTTCTTGTGTCCCGCCCACCATCCCCCTAGCCTGGACAGACCGAGAAGTTTTCCCCCCTTCTTTGAAGGGTCCTAATCTTGCATTTTCAGCCAATTACCTTGTCCTAGGGTAACTTCAGCTTAGATAGCGATCCTTTCGGGGTTATCCTTTTCCTCCTCCTCTCCAGTTGGAGGACTATATCGTCTAGGTTGTTTTTTCAGCTACCAAATAAGATCTGGGTAGTTATCGCCTAGCATCATGGGATGTAGGGTTGCCTCGAGCCGGTAAAATTAGCTCTCGAGCTTTAGTAAGTGGCCAAGTTGGAGCCGAGGTTCGGCTCCGAACCCATCCAGCAAGAAGGAAGACGAGAGAAGACAACTAACATGGAACGTTATGGTAGGTACATAACTTTCTTATTCATCCTTCTTTCAGAAATAGCCAGGGTCAGTTACCACAAGCTTCCTCACAGAATGGGTCTACTCACATAAGATCAGGGATATTTGATACACCCTGACCCCAATCAACTTCAACTGACTGCCTAGAGGAAAGGGGCTTAATTTCCTTTAGGCGCATGTTTACCGAGGACTTGCAGCAGTTACTAATGGCGGCAGAAAGCCTGCTACTGGAAAATAATATATTAGCAAATGGAAAGGTTTTCTAGTTGATGCCAAAAACAACATAACCAGCACCCATCCAGGGTTCATTGCTTTTTGGCTGTGCAATATTTATGTGAATTACTTTCCTATGGCCTTTCTTGATCCTGTATCAAGGTTTATTTATTGGCCATTTCAGCATGTCTGCCCATGGAACCTCCTCTTTCAAGGCTTTATCATATCAAAATGTTTTTGAAAGGAGTTTTACTTAAGAGCCTTCCAAGAAAAACAATGGCCCCTTTTTTGGATCTTAATATTGTGTTAGAGAAGTTCACACTTGCTGTATTTGGTTCATAGGTTCATAGATTAGTACTAAGCTAACTGCCCTTGCGAGCCATTTTAAGCCTAGCCTATTATCCCTTGTGAGATTTAAACCCTGCACCTTGTGTTTGTAAGGCAAACACCTTAACCATTAGGCCACCCTCCCAACTAGCTAATCTTGTTGACTTGAGGTCCTTGTCATTGAAAACAGTTTTACTGATTGTTCTGACCTCTGCAAGAAGAGGTAGTGATTTGCAAGCTCTTATGGTGAGTCAGCCCTACCTCATTTTTCACAGTGACCGGGTTTATTTGAGAACTTATCTATCTTTTATGTCTAAATGGCATCCGAGTTTACTTTAAGCTAAGCCATCCATTCTCCCATCTTCTTTACTGATCTTAAAAATGAGGGAGAAAGGATACTCCATACCTTGAATATCTATTTACAGCTCAGGTACTATCTTGACAATACTAGATCTTTTGACCTGATGTTCTTTTCTTGTGAAGGTTAGAAGGGACAACCTGTACCAACTATTTCCAAATAGTTGTCAAAAGCTATTACCTTTTGTTATACTCCCCACAACAACATTTTTCCTTGCAGAGTCGAGGCTTACTCATCCAGGGCCTTTACTTCACCTGTGGCTTTTTGGAAAGGGTTGATTTCTATAAGTATTCTAAAAACTGCATCTCAGTCTTCTGTACATACTTTTACAAAGCACTATAAACTTTATTCCTTCTTTAGCTGTAGATCAGGCTTTGCAAGATCTATTCTCCATGGTTTCCTGAACTGTCCTCCTTCCACCTCCCAAATGTACGAAGCTAAGGTAATCTACCTATATAGCTAAGGCTACTGCTGCAGTGATCAATATGATTAACTTAATAAAATTGTGCAAGTAAAATTATCATAACAGTAGATGTTTGAATGATCACTGCTGCAGTAGACCCCTCATGCCCCTCCATTCTCCTTATTTTTTGTTGTGTTTATGCCAGGGTGTGGTTATTTATCTTTAATTCTTCCTAACATTGTACTTTCAGGACTCACCCATTCCCCCTCCCCTTTCTATTAGCAGGAAAGCTCTGCAGAGCTTGGTACCCAAAGTTGTCTTTTTAGTCAGCTCAGCTCGAGCTGCCTGACAGTTTGGGCATGTGGATAGTATCCTGAAGCTTTGGAAGCTTACCTGCTGTTATATCCTTGGTAGTATATACTCCATACAGCTAAGGCTACTGCAGCAGTGATCATTTGAACATTTACTGTTATGGTAGGTTTACTTACACAACTGTAGTTTTTACCTATCCACAAGTCAAGCAATTTTTGAAAGAAGTGTTACTCACCTAAGAAATGGCCTGCTCCTCCTTAGGCTGTACTTTTTTTTCCCCCCATTTGAATCAACTCATCAGGCTGATTTGAGCTGTTTAACATGGAAGACTGTTTATTCATTGTTCTTGCTTCTAGAAGATTATCTGAATTATAAGCTCTTATGGGGAGTCAGCCTTACTTCATTTTCCACAAGGAACAAATTTCTTAGATAAGTACTCTACCTTTTATACCTAAAGTGGTCTCAGAGTTTACCTTAAGCCAGTCTCTTATTCTCTTTGTCTTTTTTCCTGACACCAAAAATAAGGGAGAAAAATGTATTGATTCTCTGGATTGTCTACATGCAACTCAGATAACTACCTAGGCAAACTCAGCTCTTCAATAAATTGATTTAGCTGAACTACCAAAGGGGCGGTGAATACCGCACAACGTGGCTGGGCTAATATTTGCCTTCGGGCAGATAGCTCAGTACCAACCTATGAACCTATAAGAAAGGATGACCAGTGTCAAGCAGACTATTTCTAGATGGTTGTGTCATGCTGTTTCTTTTTGCAATTCTCATGGTAACAAGCCTCTTCCAAAAAGGGTTAACCTCCATCCCACTAAGGCTTTGGCTTGTTATGGTGGCTGTCTGGAGAGGGGTGGACTTTAGAAGTGTTCTAGAGGCAGCAACTTGGTCTTTGTACACACTTTTACAAAGTACTATAAACTGGTTCCTTTTCCAGGTCCAGAAGAAGGTTTAAGACCATTCTCCAGGGGCTCCTGGATTCTTCATTTCTTCCTCCTCCCTTCTGTTTAAGCTATGGTGGTCAACACAATAGCTTAGGCTACAGCAACAGTATTTTAATGTTGATCTTAATACAGCTGTGTTAGCAAGCTTACCATAACAGTAGATATTCTGATAGATCACAGTTGCAGTAGCTGTCCCCTTCCTCCACCCCCCTCCTGTAGTTGTTTTTATTGCCAGGGTGCGGTTGCTTATGCCTTTATATATAAAATTACTTTTTATTTTATGTTCTCTACAGTTTTTCCCTTTAAGGGTTATTGCTTCCTTATTGGGGCAAGAAAGCTCTGATGCTTCTGGTGTTTTTACTGTCTTTTATATGTAGCTCTGCTCAAGCTCCTAATAGCTATAGTGAGTGGAAAGCACCCTTAAGCTTTGGAAAATTGTCCGGTCTGTCATACCCTTGGTAGGATATAACCCAAATTGCTTTGGCTACTACAACGATGATTTATTAGAACATTTACTTTTATGGTAAGTTTATTTACACATCTGCACCTTATGGTTGATAGCAGAGAGAGGGAGACTGAGACAGGATCTACTGAGGTTGATGGTAAAGTCAGAGAAATAGCAACTGAGTTATGGTGTTAACAAAGCTGGCCTTATGGCACAGAGGTGGGACATCCATCTCTGCTGACAAGAGACCTGAATCCAGGAACAAAATGCTCTTTACCTACTGATTCTGGGAATGAAGTGAAGGCTTGTATAAAAACTGATTGAAGTAAGACTAAAGGGGAGAATATTTGTTTACAGTAATTCCAAAGTAAAGTACATTATAGATGAAAAGTGTTGGCAGCCATTAAGGAGGAAAAGGAGTTTGGGATCATTATCATACAAATAAAAATAAAATACTGTCATGCATAGATAGCTCAAGGACTGCACTCTAGAAATGCTTAAGATGTAAATCACAGTACAGATGCTTTGGTGTTGCTGTGCTTGGCACACTGTTCCTTTTTGGAGACCATTAAGAGAAACAAACATGTTAGACATAAAGTGCATAAAAATGTGATGACAATTTTAAGTACTGGATCAGCTATCATATGAAGACAATGTATAGATGCTGGATGTGTTCATTCTGGAGTAAGAAAGAGCAATGGGACATAATATGGAGACATAGGAAAGAACAGGGTGAGTGGATCAGATCTTAGGTGGCACTTTGAGGGAGAAGAGAGCAAAAGTGACAGATACAGCTTCAGAATTAACATGAGAAAATAATTGTTTATTTTATTATTAGTATTCAAATAAATGAGCAGACTACAAAGAAATGCTGATTGCCTTTTAACGGCAATCTTGTGTATGTGTATTGTATTGGATTTAATTAGCCTAAATGCTGGATAATGTTTGCTCACATATTTATTTTATTAGCTTTATTTAATTTAGTTATCTCAGTATGCTTTCTGTTTTATTCTGTTTTGCTTTATGTCATATTTGTTTTGGCTTTGTGCCTAGGTCTTGGCTTAAACTGGGCCTTTTGACCAGTTTACCCACTTGGCAAAAGAATAAATAAGAGCTCAATGTGCACATTTTGTGACTTAAGCATATCATTTAAGTTGATTAGCATCTCTGGTTATACCTGAAAATAGACACTGACTGATGCCTAGTGGGTCCAGATATCTGGTTGTCTATGTAGAGCCTGCAGGTTTCAGTGTGTGTGTGCGTGTGTATGGTGTGTCTGTGTGTGGTGTGTCTGTGTGTGACTTTTTCTCATGGTAATCCACATTCCCCCCACCTCCCCAAAATATGCTAGTTTATTGGCTAGCAAAACTCTTCATACGTACTGCATACATACTGCATTTACTTTTGTTCCTGTGGCTCCGGTTGTGTCCGAAAAGGGTCTGCGAAGAATTAGTTTTCTTACGTGCTTAAATAATAGCATAAATAGCCTGTTAACAAAATAATTAAAAAAAAATACTTGCAAGCAATTGGAGACATGACAGGCAAACTGGTACCTCATGAGCATTCAACAGTTGAACATAGGTAAGCATATGACAGATTACTGTAACTCCAGAACTAGAGGACATGCTATTAGACTAAAGGTGACTGCAGGTGGAACAGCACAAAGAAATTATTATTATGGAAGGGACAGTAGATGTGTGGAATGATCTTGCCCCTGAATGTCACAACAGATGTCATTGGTGGGCTTTCAAGTGTCAGTGGGATAGCACCCAAAGAACTAAGGTGTGGTGTTAAGGCTATAACCATAAACTAGATAACCTTATTGGATACTTTACTGAAATACATCTGCATTTATTCATAATTGCATTGTATTATGGGTTATAAAGATTTCCCATGAAAAGTAAAACTCATTTTGAAAAGTACTATGCAGAAAGAAGGAGTTCATAAACTCAAATGCCATGGAACAACTAGTCACCATCCCCACAAGAGGTGAAAACATACTTGATCTCATCATCACGAACATGGGATCAAAATGTTCAACACCGGAAGTATACCCCTCACTGGTGAGATCAGATCATAAACTAATCTCGCTGGAGGTCCTCATCCCGCCCCCACCTGAAACAAAAAAGACCACAGTGAAAAACTTCTCAAAAGCCGATTTCACACTTCTAAAAACTAGTGTGGTCTCCTTTAAGGCCCCTGAGCCAGTGGTAAACATTACTCAAACCGCTGAATCACTTACAAATGCCTTCTACCAGCACCTACAGGACTGCATGGATCAGGCAATCCCAAACAAAACTAAGACTCTCTGTACCAAAGGCAAGCGTCCAGTCTGGTGGACCCCAGCCATAAACAAGCTCTACAACAAAAGGAGGAAGCTACTACAAGATAGAGCAAAATCCTTGAAAGGTAAGACACCTTTGATCATTATAAGTAAAAACTAAGAGCTCTCATAAAATCATCAAAGGCAAATTTTGAGAGAAAAATCGCCAAGGACTCTAAAGACAATCATAAGGCCTTCTTTAGCTATGTTAGAAACCTAGGAGGAAACTCCCAGATATGCTCAGAATTAGTTCAAAATGATGTGAAAATTACTGAACCTACACACATTGCTAACATACTGGCTGACAGGTTCAGTGCAAACTTCTCCCCCCCCTCCCCCCCAAAAGGAGAGATATCTATTCCAGAGGATTGTAGCCCCCAAACATCTCCAACGCCCAGGTGAGAACTGCCCTCACTAAGGCAAAAACACAGCATCCATGGGACCGGATGGTGTCCCCGGCTGTGTGCTTCATGAACTCAACGAGGAATTAAACCCACAGGACAGCTGTTTAATCTTAGCCTCACCTCAGGATACGCACTCAAGGAGTGGCGACGGCGACTGTGGTCCCACTTCATAAGGCGGTGCCTCCACAGACCCTGGAAATTACCGCCCATTAGCTTGACAAGCCTTATCTGCAAAGCCATGGAGAGGATCATAATGGAACTCATAAATAAAGACATAGGAACTTGCAGACTTTGGATCCAACCCAGTTTGGCTTTGTCAAAGGCAGATCCTGCCTCTTAAACCTGGTTGACTTTTTCGAGACAGTCACCAAGGCCATTGTTGAGGAAAGGCAGTCCATACAGCCTACCTCGACCTGGCAAAGGCCTTCACACAATACCCCACTCAGGTATCATCGAAAAACTCATCAGCTTGAATGTAAACCCATACATCACAAGATGGGTTGCAAACTGGCTAGCGACAGAACCCACAGGGTCAGAGTTGCTGGAGCCATGTCAGACTCAAAGCCTGTCACAAATGGTGTCCCACAGGGCTCAGTCCTGGGTCCACTCTTGTTCGGCATCTACTTTTCTGAAGTACAAGCAAACACAGGAGGGTTATGGCTGACAAAGTTTGCAGATGACTGCAAACTGGGCGCCATAGTCGAAAACACATCTGACACAGATATCCTCCAGAAGGGCCTCACAGAAACGGATAACTGGTGCCAGAGCCATGGCCTGAAGTTAAACGCCAAAAAATGCATAGTCATACCCTTCGCGAAAAACAAGGTTACCCCTAGCTACCATATAGGTGACAATCCACTGAGCACAGAAAAAGTCATCAGGGATCTGGGGCCCCAAGTTGACAGTAGTCTTTCGTTTGACACTCATGTTGCTAAAGTAGTTAGGAAAACCTTCTATATCGCCCACCTGATCATGAAGGGATTCACATCTAGATCAAGGGAGGTCATCGCCCCCCTGTACTCATCACTCATTAGACCTATGATTGAGTACAATGCCCCGTTCGGAATGTATCTGACCAGACACCTGATGCAGCTTGAAAGGCCCCAAAAGTTCCTCACCAAAAGGATAAAGGGTCTCAAAAATATGTCTTATGCTGCCCGACTGAAAGAACTCCAGCTTTATTCAGTCTCATACCGCTTGCTCAGAGGTGACCTGTGCCTGACATATAAGGCCATGTCAAACCCAGATTTGATGAATATGCTTCACCTCAAAAATCTAGATCCCTCAGAACCACAAGGGCGGAGACTTAAACCTTGACATGGTTATAAATAGAACGTGCTGGAGGGACAGATTCATCACCCAGAGACTCCCTATGCTGTGGAACAAAATCCCGGTACATGTGAGGCAGAGCACCTCGCTGGCCTTGTTCAAGAGGAATCTTGACCAATGGATGGGAGATCGCAGATATACCCCAGGGATTACTTCAGTGTCACTGCTTGACAGAGGCACAGAAAAATGATAGGCATAGTTTTTATTCAAACTAAAGGGGTGGCGAAAGCCACATAACTATGGGCTAGGCTTATAAATGCCCTTGGGCAGATAGCCTAGTATGAACCTATGAACCTATGAACCTATAAGGGTCAGATTGGCTGTGACCAGTATTTGCAGTTTACTGATGTCAGTGCAGTGTGTCTGAGTTTCATTGCTGAAGTTTCTTGACCTTTTTACCATGTTAACTGATATCAAATTGATGATATCGGATTCTTCTTGAGAGTTTTGTCTGTTAGAAGCATGGTGTAAAGAGCAGTCTGAATCATACACTGTTATGAAAGAATTTTGAAGTGTTTATGTTTCCATGGGAATAGTGCTGTGGTGCTGTCAGTGACCATATTCAGAGGAACAGCACTGTAATCAGTTTGTTACATACCACAAAAACAAAATAATGATAAATTCCATTAAAGAAAATGCTTGTTACTGGTTATTACTAGTAGTTTCTTCAGTATGTTTTATTTTATGGCTTCTTATGCTTTTTTTCTGAGGTAACTTGCATTTGAAACTGCAGTACTGCCCTTCCCCCTAACAGTCTGAGAAGACACACTGCTACTGCTTGTGGGAGGGAAGTACAGGCATGCATAAAAGCTGACTGAAGCAAGACTAAAGTGAAAAAAAAATCTTTCTCTTTAAGAATGTATTTTTTTTCTCTTTTTCCCCACCCTCCCCCTTGCCTTTGCTGTGAGATTGACAGCCAGTCTAAAGTCACATGACCCTGTATTTGAAGGTCAAAAAAAAAAAAAAAAAAAAAACATAGGAAAAGGGCCTTGTAAGGGGGGTGGGGAGTTTGTGTCAGCCAGTGAACGAGCAAGCAAGAACTTATAGCCAAAATGGCCGACGCAGCCTTCTCTGGCTTCTCAACATTTTATTTTCTCAAATACGGGATCTGAGTTTGTTCTTTTTTTTTTTTTCTCCCTTGATTTCCTGCTTTCCACTTACACCTTGTATGCCTCAATTTGCTGGATTTAGCACTGCTGCACTTTATTTATGAGGTCAGTATGTCACTGTTTTTTTTTCACTGCTTTCTATTTTTCCTGTGTATTTGCAGGATGACTTCAGCAAGTGTTTCGGTTTGCTGGTTCACTGAGCTAAGGGGTTTAAGTCTGACTTAAGTGAAGGGCAGCCCTCTTACAAAAAAAAAAAGCTTTATTAAATAGAACAGGAATGTGATTTATTTTGTAAATATCTACAGTGTGTTTGAGTAGTAGTTCTGGGAAAGGTTTTTGCATTACTGTTTTCTTATGTAGAGCTCTTAGAATAATGCATTGTTTTAATGTACTTTTTTATAAGTATAGTCCTTTTGTTCTGAAAAATATATAATTTAAAGTCTTTATGGTGTAAATCTGCTGCAGAAATTTGCATAAATATGATTTGGTTTGCATTTTTTTTGGTTGCTAAGGCCTAAGTGGTGACAGCCGCTTGCTAGGCCTTGATGTGAAGGGTATCATTTTCTGGTAGAATCAAAGGTATTATCTTTCAGTAGTAGAAACCCATGAGAGAAAGGCTTGTTTTCTGTCAGAGTTGCTGCAGGGGACTTTGCATGAAGAAAGAAAGTAGTTTGTTTGCTAAAACAAATATTTTAAGCCTTAGCTGAACTCATCTGAGGGCTTGGTACTGTCTGCAATCTGGTAAACAAAGTTCATAACCATTAAGTTGTTTCTGTGAGTCTTATCCAAGAGTGGTGCCCTTTACTGCTGTATTTTTGAAGCGTTCTAGTATGATGGTGGTGTTATAGTTCATTTGCACTTTTTTTTTTTTTAACCATAACTTCAGAAATGCATAGATGTTAATAGCTGTAGATGTGGTGTACATACTGTATTGGCTACCTGTGCACTATACTCATACTATTTAACATGTCTTTGAATTAACTTGTAAAACAAGAGGATATATTAAAATTAAGTTGGTAAGTTTAATTTTATCAGCTTTATTTGGTTGTTGATGAGTGCTTGTTCTTCTGACCCTCTTTCTTCAAATTGCATTGTAACACTTTAAGTTGCACTTTATTAGCAAGCTATGCCATTTGTATGTTTTATTTATTTGCATTTTGCTTACTGGGAAATTCCAATTCCACTGGACTGTTAAGAACCCGTTTTCACTGGAGGCCTGGAGAGAAAAGCTCCTCAGTAAAAGGATTACAATACATACAGTGAAAAGAGTAAATCTAGCAAAGGGAAAAACAAACTTAAAAATTAGATGACCTATAGAGGCATGATAAGCAACCAGGTAACATCAAAGTAAAAATAACATTGCATAAAATTTCAAGACATCAGAGTAGTCACACAACATTATTTGATAGAAGATAAGAAACAACACTGTAATTTATACACGTTTGAAGTCTGCTAGTGTATTTTTACTTCTATAAATGTGATTCAATTGTTCGTGTTCCTCTCACTGTGTTAAAGGCAACACTTTTCTTAAATTGACTCCATTTCATTCATGTGCCTGTCACATCTGAGTCTGAGCAGAGATGCAGGTGTGTGTTAGAAACCAGGTCTAATAAAGATTAGGCACCCAACAGATGCAGATTTTTTTTTGCACAGGAATGAGTTTTATGTAAATTTACAGGTAATCAGTGGAATTATTTTTTCTTGGATGTAGATGTGCCACATCTGGTTGTCACTGGTGCTAGTGGTTTAGCAGGTAGCATACAAACTCCTTTGCTTGGATCTATCCTCACACTATCTGTTTAGATTCACATTCTAATACAGTATAGTATGGTATGGGGGGGGGGGGGGTGGATTGTTGCTGTGCTTCAGATAATCCATTAAACAAAGGCCTATACTAGTGGTAGCGTGGGCATTGGTTAATTGTCACAGGATCTTTAACATAAGAGTGTTGACGAAGTTCCTACGCTTACACATTTGGCCATATGGGATGGGACATGCTCATCAGCAAAAAAATAAATACTAAGTGAAGTAGACTCCTAAATGAAAGGGATGCCCAGAAGTACTTTGTGTGAGGAAAGAAAGAATGACATTTTGTTTACCTTCTGGTTTTGTTGTGTATGCTTGAATTCTTTGCTGATGTACCAGCTCTTCATGATTGTTAGCAGCTGTCATATGCCAGGTAATTGGGATGCAAAGTTAACATTTGGAGACTGACTGCTTTATATGTGTAGTAAGAGTTATTAACAATATTGTTGCTCGGCTTAACTTCACTCTTTTTTTTTTTAGTTTTCATTTCTGCTTATTGTGTATTGCTTGCACATGTTAGCCCTTTGGCTTTTTCTTCTACAAGATGAACTGGGAATTGTCTGCCTTTTTCCTGTAAAATAATTATTTTCTTCAGTTGCTCCTGAACCCTTACAGAATTGTCGCATACCATTGTCTTTAAACCTATATTTTCTGATATGCAGACTTATGTAATCTGGTATTTATTTAGTCATCTTAAATTGTCTACTGCACATAGCATGTTTAGCATAGAGTGTGGAGGTTCTGTGTTGTAAATTTTGTTTCATCCTATAGTTTCCCTCTGCCTCTGCTACCAGACGATGCTGAGCACAAGCAAACCATACTCCCAAGTTGTTAATCAAAAGAGTTTCTTGCACTTAGTGGGCTTGCCTGGCCAACACACAAATGTTTGTTTTGTGTTATAAACAACTGGGATATTTTGTGAGTTGTTCATAAACTGGTGAAATATGCATTAACTGAAAGTTTGAGCCAATGCCAGTGGATAAACTTTGTGCATTTTTTATGTCATTCATATATATATATATATATATATATATATATATATATATATATATATCCCCAAAGTTTGAAAATATAAAACTGTATAGTAGCTATGCTAATTGCACCTGTTGCTATTAAAATCAAACTGTAGTTGGTTTTGTATTAGAACACTACCCCACCAGATGCGCAGTAGCAAGGACCGCCCAGACTCTGCCCACCACCCTGCATATGACTGTTTTTGCTAGTATTACTCTGAAATAAACATGTGAAGACCTTCGCCATTAGAATGAATATACAAGACTATCTAAATAGTTGAATCTGGGCGCTGCTGTAAGTGCGCGGTACGTAAATCCAAAGTGTAGAATGTTGAAATGTATGCGCATATTAGCTGTTGGTGTTACCTACATAACAAAAACTTAAAAAAAAAAAACAGAAACTGAATGCAATATATTATAAAAAGTACGCTTTAACAATGATTCATATGCTATTCTGTCACTGTGCACTGATACTATGCAATACTGTACATTGCAAACACTAAATGCCTCGCGCTTCTGACTACAACCTGAATGCAACTCACACTTGGCATGAGCCTAAGCAGCTGTGACATCTGGTAGAAAACTGCCCTTGCATGCTGCTTCTGTAAAGTGGCAAGCAACCCCCCCCCCTTGCAAAAGCAATTACTGCTCAACAGTATATTAAAGAAACTTGGGGGGTACAGGGGAGCTCACCCCCTCCTGCTAAAGCAATTCCTGTACAAACATATAGTACATACTGAGTGCAACTCCATACTGAAAAACTCCCTTGGAATGGCCCCATTTGAAGAATGCCAAAGCACACCTCTCAACTGTTTAGATTTTTGCAGAATGTCCGGATTTTTGCCTCCTACTTTTTTTCCTGTTTCTCATAAAATTCTGGCTTTCTGGCAAATTCAGTATTAGTGTCAGACATTTCAGTTTCAGACTTCATATCCTTCAGAAAATTCATGCTGATGCAAAACCTGTTCTATCAATTTTCTAAGTTTGTAAGAGCAATGTTTAAAAAGTGTCCCTATTTTGGAGCCTTTGTCCCTCCATTATTGATGGCTTTGTCCAGATTTCTTGCTCTTAACTTAACTTAGCTTGAGAGGTATGCGCCAAAGTACGATCATATGATGAATATTCACCAGGCCAGTTGATAATCTGCATGACTTGTCACTCACCCATGATTGCCATGCAATATCACATGGGATTGCCCTGTCAATCATGCAGGCCACGCCCATTCTTGCGCAGAAATCGCGGTGGGGTAATGTTCTAATACAAAGTGTAGTTGTTTGCTAGACATTCAAAAGTGTTTATACTGTGCTGAATTATCAAAACTGACTGCTGAAAACTAGCCAGACTATTGTAGATTGGTTCTTAACTGATTTCTGGTAAACTTCAGAAGATGTTTTGCTATTGTGGTTTTGTTATAGTTTGCATGTATGATTTATTGTACATTACATTTTATAGGAGCTATATTAAAAAGTTTGTCTAATATTTATGGCATTTAAAAATGTTCTGTTTAAGTGATGTGACCTAAGATTATTTATATCCATGGTTACAGCTGTGTGGTGGTTCTGTTTGTCTGTTATTGATT
This sequence comes from Protopterus annectens, assembly GCF_019279795.1. NCBI lineage: Eukaryota > Metazoa > Chordata > Ceratodontiformes > Protopteridae > Protopterus > Protopterus annectens. The sequence continues at coordinate 1,684,890,206 of NC_056725.1, read as the reverse complement.
GAACAAAAGTGCTTAACTAAACAAAGTAAGTGATTCCTTTTTGGGAATATTCGTGGCAGTGTGATTATTTTTTTTTTTAAGTTTAAAACTCCAGAAGAAATGAAATAACCCTGGAAAAGTGTGCTTTGTCTCTTGTGTTTTGAAACTTTGTTTATATTCTTTGTTTTGAAACGTTTATATCAAGAAGCCTATTAGTGGAGAAGCCACTGTTAAGCACTGCAGATTATTGTGCTCCTGGTGTTGCAGAACTGTATGTAGAAAATTCACGGTTTATTTTTTATCCCATTAAAAGTGGGTTGTGCTTTATTTCTTTTTCAACTGTTTTTGTGCTGTTGGCTTATGTAAAAATATACAAATCTGCTGTTGCATACACACAATCCAGTAAATTTTTGTAATTTTGTTACTATTACCAAATTGAGTTTTTACACAGACGTGGGACAAAATTTCAAAAATGCTATGTCTGCTACATTTGTTGAATACAATGTTCATGTTCTTGAAATGCTTTTAACTGTAACTTTATTCTAGTCTATCCAAATGTATTTAAGCACTGGACCACAGAGTTGTATGTAAAATCCTATCAAGGATACAGCATTCTATATTTTTTATTTCTGTTAATTCCTGAAGTTTCTTGCAAGTATTTGCTTTTTTAAAGTTAGTAGTCTTTTCACAATGTTATGTGGCTAAGATTTCAGTTCTAGCAAGTATAGTAGTCATGGTGGTAGATAAGTAAACTGGGGGTGTAGGCTGTAGTCAAGCCTGATGTTCTTCGTTCCACATTGCTGCAGTCCTTACTATTGGGTAGTCCGCTGTCCAGTCGGCCCGAATACCAGAGTATATGGCTGACGTCGGTCAGGGCGCATTAGACTGACGTCAGTACGTCAGGGTACTAATGCGCATGACCGACGTCATATCCTCAGTCTTTTTTGCCGCATGGTCCGATGCAGAAGCAGTTTTGCGAGTGCAGGTTGGCGTTCTGAGATATTTCGAGCGGAGTTTCAAACCGAATCAGAGTTGGCTAAGTACCCGTTGAGAACATTTTGTTTTCTTGCCTCAGTATTTAACGGATGTCAGAAAAAGTGAATAACTGTATTTCTTGTGGGAAACAGATACCTCATAGGGATTACCATACCTTGTGTATACCTTGTTTAGGGCCTGAGCACGGCGTTGTTGGATGCCGCTCTTGTGCTAGGTTTAACAAACGCACTATTAAGAGGAGGTTAGACTGTGCCAGGTTAGTGTTTGGGAAGCGTTGCAATTATAAAATGCCGTCGGATGCTCCGGCCCGCTTCGTCAAGAAGCGCAAGGACAAAACAGCGAAGCCTAGGGTTGATGAACCGGCAGTCCCGGACGTCGGTTCTTTGGAAAACTCAGTGGAGCGGAGGTTTTGCCAGGAGTTTCTATGGAGTCTCAGGCAGAAACTTTACTGTTACAGGATGTGCCTTCTCAGGAGGTAGGCCAGGCTGAGGGGCTTCTCAGGTAACTGTTCTTCCCTCTCTTCCCAAGGTAGTTAGAGCCTCTCCTTCTGTTGCCAAAACTTCTTTGAGAGGTAGGCCAAGTTCAGCTTCAGGGGGGGCTTCTCCTAGCATTTCGGGTTCTGTACCTAAGAAACATATGCTTAAAATGGCAGAAGATTTGATTACTATGATTAGAGGTTCTATGCCCCCTCCTGATAAGAGGCCTAGGGTGGATCAGGAGTTTGAGAGTTTTGAACAGTGTTCAGAGGCTTCTGAGTCTTCTGGAAGATTTGCAGGAGTATCCTCCTTATTCTGATTCTGATGTGGATGATTCCACTCCTACAGCTTCTCCTCCTGAGGATTTCTCATTTTCAGAGACTCTGCATTCCATGAGGGAGCACTTTAAATGGGAAGGCCAGGATTACTCTGATTCCAGGAAAAGGCTTAGGGAATTCTTGTTTTACCCCAGCATAGGCCCTTAGCTATACCTCCTGTGTTGAATGTGGTGGAAGATGTTTTTGCAGAGGCTTCCCTGAACCCTGATTCTTTGCCTCCTGCTCCTGTTAAACCTGATAGGTACTATAGGGTGCCCAAGCTCATAAGTATTTGTTTAAGAGTCCTAGGGCGGACCCAGAAACTGTTTCTCAGGGGCCTAAAGGTGTTAAGGCCTCTGTGGTTAAAATCCTGTTCCCACTGATAAAGAGGCAAGGGCTTTGGATAGGTGGGGAAAGAAAGTGTATACTTCTTCCACTCTAGCCATGAGAGCATTGAATTGTCAGTTTCACATGCTAAAATATCAAAATTATCTCCTTTCACAATTGAAATCTAAGGTGGATGCTTTGGCGGAAGGTATTGAGTGTAAAGAGTTGCTGGATTTGGTTCATGTGTCTGAACAAGTGGGTAAGCATTCTTTGCACTGTGGTTTTGATGCTGTACAGGCCTCCTCGAGGGTGGCTGCCACTAGTTCTGTTCTTCGCAGGCATGCCTGGTTGAGGGATCAGAATTTAGCTGAGCATGTTAAGACAAGGATTTTGGATGCTCCTTTACAGTCTGATGTGTTGTTTGGTTCGCCTGTGGAAGCAGTTTTAAAGAAAATGGAGGACAAAGCTAAGTCTATGCAAACTGTTAAAGATTTTGTGCAGGTGCAGCCTCCAAGTGTAGTAGAAATTGGCCTGCTAAGGGGTGGACATATCCTGCTTATGATTCCCAGTCTAGGGGTAGGCCTAGACGTGGTAGGGGCAGGGCTCAAGGTGCTCTTACGCCCAGACCAGGGAGTCCTCCTGGGCAGACTGCTGGTGCGGGCAGCGGTCAGTCCTTTCGTAAACAGACCCAATGACCTGCCTTTTCAGCTGCCAGTAGATTCTCGTCTGGCAGCTCCTTTGGGAGGAAGACTGTCTCTTTTCAAAGAAAATTGGGATTTAATTACTCAAGACAGATGGGTGTTGGATATCATTCACCACGGTTACAGGTTCTATTTCCATACATTGCCCCTTTCAAAGGCATGCCAGGCGTTCCTCCTCCACAAAGAAAAGAGGCTCACAAGCAAATTTCTCAGTTACTCCAGATAGGGGCCATTCAGCCAGTCCCTGTATCAGAAAGGGGCCTAGGATTTTATTCTCGCCTGTTCCTAGTACCAAAGAAGGGGAACGCGTGGAGACCAATTTTGGATTTATCTCTCCTCAACACTTATCTGGACATTCCCAAGTTCAAGATGTTGACGTTACAACAGCTTTTACCTCTGCTGGGCAAAGATCACTGGATGGTAACTTTAGATCTCAAGGAAGCTTACCTTCATGTGCCTATAAGGCTAAGTTGCAGGAAGTATCTGCGTTTCGAGCTGGAAATTCTCATTATCAGTTCTCTGCATTGCCCTTTGGCTTATCTACTGCCCAGAGTATTCACAAAGGTTCTGGCTCCAGTGATAGCTTACTTCAGGCTACAAGGAATTCAAATCTATCCTTACTTGGACGACTGCCTGATTCTGGCTCAAGAAAAGGAAGACCTTCTACAGCATCTGGAATATGTTATAGCAGTGCTAAGATGCCTAGGGTATTCTGTGAACGAAATAAAGTCCAGTCTAGTACCCTCTCAAGACATGTGCTTTCTGGGTGTGAGACTGAATACAGCAGCCCAGATGGCCTTTTAACCCCGGACAAACAAAAGAGTCTATCACTTTACTTCCATCAACTATCTCATCAGTCCGTGCTGACTGCAAGGACAGTCCTTCAAGCATTAGGGTTCATGGCATCTTGTATTCTGGTGCTTCCCAATGCCAAACTGCATATGAGGAAGCTACAATGGTATCTCAAAATGTATGGACACAGCACTGCCAGGATTTGGACACTGTCATTCAAATAATACCTTGCCTTCAAAAGAATTTTTGTGGTGGGCTCAGGAATGTCACCTAAACAAGGGACTCTCTGTGACCCGGCCAGAGGCGAGTCAGATTTTAACGACAGATGCCTCGGACATTGCTTGGGAGCTCATCTAAATGGAAAGTGGATACAAGACAAGTGGCCTGCCAGACTACAGCATCTACATATCAACATGAAGGAGATGTTAGCAGTCCAGTTTGCATTAATGGCTTTCAAGGAGTTACTTCTTCCAGGGCAGGTGTTGATTCTAACAGACAACACAACTGTCATGTGGTACATCAACAAGCAAGGGGAACACATTCTTATCCTCTATGCAGGCAAGCAATGATTTTATGGGAGACTGCTAAGCTTCCAACTAACTCTTCAGGCAAGGTTTCTGCCAGGAGCACAGAACTCCTTAGCACATGTGTTAAGCAGCCAAATCATGGATCCCCACGAGTGGAAACTGGATCTTCATGTATTTCAGAAATTGACAGTGTCATGGGGAACTCCAGACATAGATCTGTTCGCTTCTCCACTAAACCACCAGCTGCCAAAGTTTTGCACAAAGGGGTTTCATCGCACAGCTTGGAAAGTGGATGCTCTGTCTTTCAGTTGGAAAAACCTTCATGTGTATGCCTTTCCTCCTCTGCCTCTTCTTCCAAAGGTGCTATTAAAAGTCAGACAAGACAAGCCAAGGATGATTTTGATAGCTCCAGATTGGCCTCGGCAACACTGGTACCCACTACTAAGGAGTCTGGTAAGGAAGCCTCCATGGCCTTTACCTTTGATTCCTCATCTGTTATCTCAGAAGGACGGTCATCTGCTCAATGTCAAGCTTCACTCTCTCCATCTAACAGCCTGGCATATTCTGTGTTGAAACACAGCAGGTCTCAACTTCCTCAACAAGTTTTAAATGTGATTATGGAAGCTAGAAGACCTAGTACAAGGAAAGTGTACGCAGAAAAATGGAAGAGATTTTTATTTTGGAGTACAGCAAATAATTTGGAGGTTACTGAGCCTAATTTGAGTGTGGCTCTTCAATATCTTACTGAGTTATTGGACAAAGGTTTGTCCTTCTCTTCCATTAAGATTCATGCTGCAGCAATTTCAGCTCACTATGATTGTGACCCACCATTGTTTTCGCATCCTTTGTTCAAGCAGTTTCTTAGAGGGGCAAAGAATATAAGACCCCACGTAGAGCTCCTACTCCTGCTTGGGATCTCAATTTTGTGTTGGAAAAACTTACTCTACAACCTTTTGAGCCTCGGCTACTGCTGAATTGAAATACTTGTCATGGAAGACTGCTTTTCTTTTGGCTATTACTTCTGCAAGAAGGGTGTCTGAGTTGCAGGCCCTTATGGCAGTAGAGCCCTTTTGATTTTCCATAAGGATAGGGTATCATTACGTACTAATCCTTCCTTTATGCCTAAGGTGGTTTCTAGTGTGGCTTTAAACCAAACTATTCATTTGCCTACTTTTATGCAGACCCCCAAAATAAAGGGGAAAAGATTTTGCACACTTTAGATGTACACAGGCAATTGCGTTATTATTTGAGCAGGACTAAGGATTTTAGGCAGTCTCAGCAGTTGTTTGTTTCTTTTGCTTTGAGTTCGCAGGGCAAGCCTGTGTCAAAACAAACTATTTCTAGGTGGATTGGGTTTTGCATTGCATTTTGTTATTCCCATCATGGCAAGGAGATTCCAGCTGGGATTAGGCCTCATTCCACTAGGGCTACTGCCACTTCAACAGCATTTCTAAGGGGGGTGGCAACTAAAGATATTTTGGAGGCAGCTACTTGGAGTTCAGTGCATACTTTCTCTAAGCATTATCACCTTCCTATCTACTCTAAGTCTAGGGCTGGTTTTGCCACAGCTGTTTTGCAGGGCATGTTGTCAGCTCCTACTTCTTTATGATTTGCCAGCCTCCTTACCTCTGCTTTGGGATTCTACCCAATAGTAAGGACTGCAGCAATGTGGAGCGAAGAACATAGTACAGTTTTGTACCTACCATAAATGTAGATGTTCGAGGATCCACATTGCTGCAGTCCAATTTACCCTCCCTCCTTCCCTCTGTGTTTAGGGGTGGTTGTGTAGGTGAGGTTATCTGTTGATATTTTTGTATATATATTTTTGTATATATTGTACATAATTTTGGTGCAGGTATTTTGGGCCTTGTCTTTTTAGGGTCTTCTGACATCTGGGGCAAGAAAAGACTGAGGATATGACGTCGGTCATGCGCATTAGTACCCTGACGTACTGACGTCAGTCTAATGCGCCCTGACCGACGTCAGCCATATACTCTGGTATTCGGGCCGACTGGACAGTGGACTACCCAATAGTAAGGACTGCAGCAATGTGGATCCTCGAACATCTACATTTATGGTAGGTACAAAACTGTACTTTTTGAGCCACCTTTCATGCTTCATATTGACTGGGAAACTCTGGGTAAAGGACTTCTGTAATCCTTTTGGGAATAGGAGTACCCTAGGAGTAGGAAACAATGCACCTCTCATTTATTTGTGAATGGATGTATTTGCATTTTTTTTTTAAATGTTACTACTTGCAAACTAAGTAGAAACATTTTGTTCCATTTATTTGTTGCTCACTGTCTCTCACTTGTGCAGTAGAACGTATGTGTTGGTGTGTAAGTTGTGGTATTCAGCGCTTTAGTATACTGTCTAGTTGTCCAAAGGTCCTTCCCTCAGTGGTAAGTAGACGTTTATGGTCTAGAAAAAGCTTAGTCATGGGGTGGGAAGATGCATACAGGAGAATCAGAAGATCAGTTTGGGTAGAGCCAAAGTAAAGGGTAGGTATATATCCTTGCCATCCCTGCAGTTGTCAGCAAGCAGTAATTTAGGTTTATGTGGGCCTATCCTTGATAAAATGATTAGTGAGTTCTACTAAACAGTGGCCAAGTATATGAGGAATGGTGCAGCGCAAGTACATTATTTGCTCTGCCTTTTGACAGTTTGGGTACAGCTACTATTTTATCATAGTCTGTCACTTGTAACATAGTTCTGTTAACTAAAGCTTGGTTATTTTTGAGCCTTTCACAAGGCAAAAAATAAAAGTACTTGCTTGAGTCCATCTACAGTTCTGAAACCTTGGTCATTGTGCTAAGCTGCCAGTTAATTTTTCAGTTAAGCGTCTTTTGCTTTGTCTTTTTTGGTACAACTGCTATTTATCATACTCTGTCACTTGTGATCTAGTCCTTTTTAACTGGTCTTAGTTTATTTTGAGCCTTTTACATGTAGAAGAAAAAAGTACTTTTTGAAGTCTGTCAGTTGGCAACGAGGATTAAGGCTTTGATATGCTAATGAGCTACTTCCTGAGGTAGAAAGTTTGATTTCCCTCAGGTTTCATTTGCATGCTGTGTAACCTTGAGACTGTCACTTAAGACAGTGCTTTAGGACAAGTTTGGGCTAGGCTCATAAAATGGTCTTGACTCCGTACCTAGTAACTACCAATGAACCTGCAAATCTGTTATGCTGCTCTGTGACCCAGATCACCCTAGCAAGTGTGGCTTGGATGATATGGTATCACACTGGTGACTTATCTGCTACTCTGCGTGTGACATTCTTTCTTGTTATGAAGATTGCTGGTAATTCTGATTGGCCCTGGGTCTTCTGAGCATGCATAAACTGAATCACGTTATGTTTTTCTCACTCACCCCTCTAGGCTCCGCTAGTCAGCCTCTTCCCCACCCCAAGTGACTCCACCTACTTAGACACACATCCCATTTGCTTCGTAACACAACACTTACAAAAGTCCATATACCGTTATATTTGTTGTTAAATATCAAAATGTCTTTCCTCATATTCTGCTTCTTTCTGTTACTGTCCTGTACCAGGCACACGCCATTCTCAGATCTTTGTCTCAAACAGATGCATTTCAATATCATTTACCCTAAAGTCTTCATACTCTCTACAACTTCCTCTTCACTTTATACTCCAGTACTACTAAACCCCCCTAGACTCCTACCATCCACTGCTGACCTATAGATTTCTTATTCTATTCTTCACATACACAGTTGTTCCATGCATTTCAATACCATTTACCCTAAAGTCTTCATACTCTCTACAACTTCCTCTTCACTTTATACTCCAGTACTACTAAACCCCCCTAGACTCCTACCATCCACTGCTGACCTATAGATTTCTTATTCTATTCTTCACATACACAGTTGTTCCACTATAAATGGCATCCATCTACCATTAAACTTCCCATATTCCTCATAAAGTTCACACCCATGCTTCTCTTATTCTTGCATAGTAATGTTGAGTCAATTCCATCCATCTACCATTAAACTTCCCATATTCCTCATAAAGTTCACACCCATGCTTCTCTTATTCTTGCATAGTAATGTTGAGTCAATTCCAAACGCCATGTCTTGCTTCCTTACTAACGCACAAAGCATTTGATATAACAGACCCACTAACCTCTCATCTCTATTCTCAATTCCCAAATCATTGCTATCTCAGAATCCTGGCTTAAACAAGATCCCTCCATACACCCCTTCTTCCAAGCTGTGATGGCTTTCTTGATGCCAGGCCAGGACTAAGGCAAGGAGGAGGTACTCTTCATTTCATGTTAGACGTCAACAAATGACCGGTTGCTCAAAGTAATGCATCTTGCAGATTCTTCCTTCCAAAATTGGTAACTAACACAAATCCAGTTGTCTATCTCCTTCTTCCTACAGAAGCTTAATAACTTACTCAAGGGCTCAACCAGCTTTATTCAGAAAAAAAAATCTTCTTGGTGATTTTTTTAACCTTGGTCTCCTTGGACCCTCACAAAAATGCGTGCTTGATATACATTGAGAAGGTCATCTGATACAACTTGTCTCTGAACATACGAGTCCCAGTCCTTATCACCTCACTCAGTTTTGATCTAATAATCATGGACAACCCTTCATTTATTTCTAATATCTTACTCACCTTCCCAACTTCAGTGATCACTGTCCTATAAACAGAAAAATCCACCTTGATTGTAAAAAGTCCCCTACAAAACTCATTACATTGCGCCATAAATCTCAAGTAAACATTACCAAACTAAAAACATGTCCATCGTCCTTCACCTGGACCCCTAGACCCTTCCTTCTCCTCAGACAAGCCTAAGGAAAAGACCCGTCTCTCAAAATATCCAAACTCTCCTGTCTCTTTGAGAGAACATGGCATTACTGGAATCCTACCCATCTCCTACCACACAATACTACAGCCTTCCCAGACACCTATCCAAACAAGCAATTAGACATCATAAGCGCTGTCATATGAGAAGACCTCAGTCAGACCATTTTTTTTACTGCTCCTAAATGATTCCAGGTAGAGGTCAGCTTGTTAACAAGTTGTAAAGCTCCTCCCCGTGTTTGGCGTTTCTCCTCCTTAGACCTTGGTACTCGCTCCTCCTCCACTTTGTGATTATAACCAATGATGTACCTCTTCTTGAAAACCTAAACATGCCTGCAAGGGCAGACACCCTCTCCCCTGGTTCATATCCCAGTGTAGAGAGTACTTTTTTACTCCTCTGCTACATATCTACAATATTTGCTGGACTAAAAACTGTGTGTACAGTATATGGAAAACAGAAAATCATACCCCCCCCCCCAAAAAAAAAAAAATCCAGTGTCAAGCTTCCTAGTAATGACTGCAGTCTCCATCCTTTCTACCCTTGTGAATATCTTGGAAAAAGTGGCATGTAGTTTGAGAATTGATTACAGAAGTCAATACTGCCTTCTCCCTTCCAAGCAGCATGGTTTCTGGTCCAGCCACAGCACTTTGGATCTTCACTGATTACACCCTTTAAGTTATGGACAAAGGCCTTCTTACAGAGTCTTTATTTATAGACCTTATCAGAGTGTTCGACCACCTAATCTTGTTTGACCACCTCAGTGACAATGAATTTGGTCCTGATGCTGTTCCCTAGTTTCTAAATTACCTGTCCAACATTTGTCAGTAATTGAGTGCCTCAGCCACCAATCTCTTATTTAAATGAGTCTCTTAAGGCTCCACACTGCCCTCTCCTCTTCATTTTTATAAATGAGCTTGCACTCCCTATTCACCGGTGACATGGTTAAGATAGAAAGATTGGAAGTTATTTTCCACTAAAGTCACACAGTCCATTCATTTCAGCATGATCTTCAAAAAGATTTCTTCCTCATTAGCTGGCTCAATAGCAAAAATAATTACTAACTCAGAACTAAAACTATGCCCTTCGGGACCCCCACTAAAAGGTAAAAGAACCCCAACTCACTTATTCTTATTCTCGACCACCTTAGCAATACCATTAAGCAGGTTTAACCTCTTAAGACACCTAGGAGTCTGGCTTAATTTCACGCATAACTTTCACCATCACCTTGAAAAAACCCAATAAAGATAAACTCCCTACTCTTGTGGGCCAACAGAATTTCCTCTCTCCTCTCCCACCCAACAAAAAATGCTGTTTGCAAAGGTGGTGTACTAGCCAAGGTGAGTATTGTCTACCATTTGTAACATCTGCCTCCAAAAGGAAATCTTTCTTCATCCAAAGAATGTATGAATACCACCGTCTTTTATACTAGCTAAAGCCAACTGGATGCTGTGTTAGCAACAATCTGCTCTTTTTGGCTGCCCAGCTTTTCTGGCTCCTGAAAGAAAATACCTGACATGTTCTTCGTCTCACATTGCTGCAGTCATAACCTGTGGGTAGTCCGCTGTCCTCGGTCGGCCCGAATACCAAAGTGTTAGGCTGGCGTCGGTCATGGTCGCTCAGAGCTGACGTCCGTACGCAGTAGTACTTAAGCGCATGACCGACGCCATATCCTCAGTCTTTCTTGCCACGTGGTCCGAAGCAGAAGCAGTGTTTGCAAGTGCCGTTCGGCGTTCTGAAATTTTCAATTTTCAAGTTTCAGACCGAAGACCAAGTTGGGCTAAGTACCCCGTTGGGGAATATTTTTGTCTTTTCTTGCCTTAGTTAATCCGGATGTCAGAAAAAGTTAATAATTGTATTTCTTGTGGGAAACGGATACCTCATAGGGACTATCACTCTCTCTGTATTCCTTGCTTGGGGCCTGAGCACGACGTAGTCGGGTGTCGCTTTTGCGCTAGATTTAATAAGCGCACCATAAAACGCAGATTAGACTGTGCTAGGCTTGTTTTCGGTAAGTGGTGTAACTGCAACATGCCGTCGGATCCTCCGGCGCCGCTACCAAAAGCGAAAAGATAAATCTTTAAAGTCTAAACCGGATGAGTCGTCCGTTGCGGACGCCGGTTCTGTGGAATCTACGGTTGAATCTGTGGATCCAGCCGAGGTCTCGGCTGAATCCCAGGGGAACCTTTACTATTACAGGAGTTGGCCTCTCAGGAGTTAGGTCAGGCCGAGGGGCTTCTCAGGTTTCTGTGGTTCCATCCTTACAAAGGTTGTTAGGCCTTCTACTTCTGTCACTAAAGGCCCTGCTAAGGCTAGACCTGGTCTTTCTGGTACAGGCCACAGCTCTAGTTCTTGGCTCTGTTCCTAAAAACATATGTTGAAAATGGCAGAGGATTTGATTACTTTGATCAGGGTTCTATGCCCCTCCAGAGAAGAGGCCTAGGGTGGAGACAGATTTAGAGGGATTGGAGCATTCCTCAGATTACTCTGAGTCCTCAGCTGAGGATATCCAGGATTTTCCTCCCTATTCTGATTCGGATGCAGAGAATTCCTGTCCTTCTGCTTCTCCTCCAGAGGATTTTTCCTTTTCTGAAACCTTGCACTCCATGAGGGAGCATTTCAAGTGGGAAGGTCAGGATTTTTCAGATTCTCGTAAGAGGCTTAGGGAATTTTGTTTTTGCCACAACATAGACCTTTGGCTATTCCCCTGTTTTAGATGTTGTTCAGGATGTTTTTCTGAAGCTTCCCTTAATCCTGATTCTTTACCCCTGCCCCTGTCAAGCCAGACAGGTATTACAGAGTTCCAGAGGCACATAAATATTTGTATAAGAGTCCTAGAGCTGACCCGAAACTATTATTCAAGGGCCTAAGGGTGTCAGGGCTTCTGTAGTTAAGAATCCAGTTCCTCTGGATAAAGATTCTAGAGCTTTGGATAGGTGGGGTAAAAGTGTATACCTCCTCCACGTTGGCTATGAGGGCTTTAAATTGCCAGTTTCATATGCTGAAATATCAGAACTTTCTGTTAGGTCAGTTGAAATCTAAGGTAGATGCTTTATCTGAGGGTATAGAGTGTAAGGAATTGCAGGACTTAGTTCATGCTTCAGATCAAGTTGGTAAGCATTCCTTGCAGTGTGGCTTGATGCTCTTCAGGCTTCTTCCAGGGTGGCTGCTACTGGTTCAGTTATTCGTAGACATGCCTGGCGTAAGGATCAAAATTTGTCAGAGCATGTTAAAGCTCGAATTTTGGATGCTCCTCTTCAATCTGAAGTTCTTTTTGTTCTCCTGTGGAGTCAGTTTTGAAAAAGATGGAAGACAAAGCTAAGTCTATGCAGACGGTTAAGGAATTTTGCAAGTGCAGCCCTAAGTTTAGCAGGAATTGGCCTGCAAGAGGATGGTCTTACCCTTCTTGGATTTTCAGTCTAAGGGCGGTCTAGGCGTGGTAGGGGCAGGGCTCACGCTCAGGGTTCTTTCAGACCTAGGACTTGGAGTTCTCCTGCGCAAGCTTCTGGTGGGGGCCGGGGTCAGCCTTTCAGTAAACAGACCCAATGACCTGTATCTCCAGCTGCCAGATTCTTCCTGTCTGGCAGCTCCTCTGGGAGGAAAGTTGGCACTTTTCAAACAAAATTGGCATTTGGTCACCCAGGACAAATGGGTGTTGGACATAATAAATCAAGGCTACAAGTTTTATTTTCACACTTTTCCTCCTTTCAAAGGCATGCCAGATGTACCTCCTCAGCAAAGGCTGGAGGCTCACGAACAAATTTCTTTGCTTTTGCAGATGGGGGCAATCCAGGTGGTACCTCCGTCAGAAGAAGGCCTAGGGTTTTATTCTCGCCTATTCCTTGTGCCAAAGAAAGGAAACACTTGGAGGCCAATTCTGGATTTGTCCATTCTCAGTACATACCTAGACATTCCAAAGTTCAAGATGTTAACATTACAGCAACTTCTGCCTCTGCTAGGCAAAGATCACTGGATGGTAACTCTGGATCTCAAAGAGGCTTATCTTCACATTCCTATCAGGCCCAGCTGCAGGAGATTCCTGCGTTTCGGGCTGGTACTTCTCATTATCAGTTCTCTGCATTGCCCTTTGGCTTATCTACTGCGCCCAGGGTGTTCACAAAGGTTCTGGCTCCTGTAATAGCTTTCTTAAGACTGAGGGGAATACAAATTTATCCTTATCTGGACGATTGCCTGATTCTTGCTCAAGACAAAGACAAGTTACTTCAACATCTACAGTATGTAATGGCAGTTTTAAGGTGCCTAGGGTATTCTGTGAACGAAACAAAGTCCAGTCTAGTACCCTCTCAGGACATGTGCTTTCTGGGTGTGAGACTGAATACAGCCTCTCAGATGGCCTTTTTGACCCCGGACAAACAAAGATATCTTCACCTATACTTCCAGCAATTATCAGTACTGTCCAGGCTGACTGCAAGGACAGTCCTTCAAGCCTTGGGGTTCATGGCATCTTGCATTTTGGTACTTCCCAATGCCAAACTGCATATGAGGAAGCTACAATGGTATCTCAAAAGTGTATGGACTCAACACTGCCACGATTTGGACACTGTCATTCAGATAATACCTTGCATCCAGAAGGAATTCTTGTGGTGGGCTCAGGAATGTCACCTAAACAAGGGACTCTCTGTGACCCGACCAGAGGCGAGTCAGATCTTAACGACGGATGCCTCAGACCTGGCTTGGGGAGCACACTTCAATGGGAAATGGATTCAAGACACGTGGCCTCCCAGACTACAGCATTTGCATATCAACATGAAGGAGATGTTAGCAGTCCAATTTGCCCTGATGGCCTTCAAGGATCTACTTCAACCAGGACAGGTGTTGATTCAAACAGACAACACAACAGTCATGTGGTACATCAACAAGCAGGGGGGTACCCATTCTTACCCTCTTTGCAGACAAGCTATGATGTTGTGGTAGACTGCTCTGAGTTTGCACATCACTCTTCAAGCACGGTTTCTGCCAGGAGCACAGAACTCCTTAGCAGACGTGTTGAGCAGACAAATTGTGGATCCCCACGAGTGGAAATTGGATCCTCACGTATTCCAACAGTTGACAGTGGCTTGGGGAACTCCAGACATAGATCTGTTCGCTTCTCCACTAAATTTCCAACTGCCAAAATTTTGCACAAAGATGTTTCACCCAAAAGCTTGGAAAGTGGATGCTCTATCTTTCAGTTGGAACAACCTTCACGTCTATGCTTTCCCTCCTCTGCCTCTCCTTCCCAAGGTACTCTTGAAAGTCAGGCGGGACAAGCCTTGCATGATTCTAATAGCACCAGATTGGCCACGCCAGCACTGGTATCCTCTGCTGAGGAGTTTAGTTCAGGAGCCTCCTTGGCCTTTGCCACCGATTCCTCACTTGTTGTCCCAGTCAAGCAATCATTTTCTCAATGTCAGGGTACAGTCCCTGCATCTAACAGCCTGGCGTATTCTGTTTTAGACCCTGGGGGGTCTCAGCTTCCTCAACAGGTTTTGAATGTCATTTTGGAGGCCAGACGGCCCAGTACTAGGAAAGTTTATGCAGATAAATGGAGGAGATTTTTTCTTTGGAGCACAGCAAAGAGCTTTGATGTCTCAGTGCCTAATTTGAGTTTTACACTACAGTACCTTACTGAATTACTAGACAAGGGTTTGTCTTTTTCCTCCGTGAAAGTTCATGCTGCAGCCATTTCTGCTCACTATGATTGTGACCCTCCTTTATTTTCTCATCCTTTGTTTAAACAATTTCTTAGAGGGGCAAAAAACATAAGACCCCCACGTAGAGCTCCTACTCCTTCCTGGGATCTCAATTTTGTGTTGGAAAAGCTTACTTTACCTCCTTTTGAACCTGCAGCTACGTCTGAGTTGAAGTTTTTGTCTTGGAAGACTTGCTTTTTTGTTGGCCATTACGTCTGCTAGGAGGGTATCTGAATTACAGGCTCTCATGGCAGTTGAACCCTTCCTGATATTCCATAAGGATAGGGTGTCCTTGCGTACTAACCCTACTTTTATGCCTAAAGTTATTTCTAATGTGGCCTTAAACCAGTCTATTCATTTACCTACTTTTTATGCTGATCCCCAAAATAAAGGGGAAAAAGTCTTGCATTCTTTGGATATTCACAGGCAGTTACGCTATTATTTGAGCAGAACTAAAGAGTTCAGGCAGACTCAACAGTTATTTATTCCCTTTTCCTTTGGGTTCACAAGGGAAAGCTGTTTCAAAGCAAACTATTTCTAAGTGGATTGGCCATTGTATTGCCTTTTGTTATTCTCATCATGGAAAGGATGTTCCTGCTGGGATCAGACCTCATTCCACTAGGGCTACTGCCACATCTACTGCCTTTTTAAGGGGGGTAGCTACTAAGGATATTTTGGAGGCAGCTACTTGGAGTTCAGTGCACACTTTTACTAAACATTACCATCTCCCTCTTTATTCCAAGTCTAGGGCTGGGTTTGCCACTGCAGTTTTACAGGGCATGTTAGCAGCTCCTAATGCTTTTTAGTTTGCCAGCCTCCCTTTACCTTTGCTTTGGGATTCTACCCACAGGTTATGACTGCAGCAATGTGAGATGAAGAACATAGTACAGTTTTGTACCTACCATAAATGTAGATGTTCGAGGATCCACATTGCTGCAGTCCATTTTCCTCCCTCCTTCCCCTCTATAGTTTGGGGTTGCTGTGTTTCTTTTGGGATAATTATTATTTTCTCTATGTTGGTTGTCGGGTATTTTCTATTTTGGCTATGGCCTTTCCTTTTTAGGCCTTCTGACATCTGGGGCAAGAAAGACTGAGGATATGGCGTCGGTCATGCGCTTAAGTACTACTGCGTACTGACGTCAGCTCTGAGCGACCATGACCGACGCCAGCCTAACACTTTGGTATTCGGGCCGACCGAGGACAGCAGACTACCCACAGGTTATGACTGCAGCAATGTGGATCCTCTAACATCTACATTTATGGTAGGTACAAAACTGTACTTTTCTCTTTCCTCTTCCTTACTTAGACTGGTTCCGTCATATAACCTTGGATCTCATTACCTCTTGGGGCATCTCTAACAAACACCTAAAATCAGACTCTAGTTCTCTAATCACTACCTTTCCACTCCTGGACCCAAGCTCAGGAAGGATACTCCTTCACATATTAAAGACCCAACTACTGCTGCTTTTGGGTGCCACTCAAGGAACATAGCACAAGCTGCTTGTAAATGCTCTGATTCGGGTCAAATAACCTGGTCTCTGCCACATACTGACTTTAATTTTCGTTGTAGTTTCTTTTTAACTCCTAACATATTGCTACTCTAATGTAAAAATTTGTACATGGTTGTTTCTGTTGACTCTTAAAATTTGTTTCTATTGTAAATTAACTGCTGCTTTGTTTTTCTTTTGCTCTTTTTGTACACGTTATTACTTTTCCACTTGATGTGTGTTAACATCCTGAGCTGAAATGAAATTGGTTCAGTGGGATCAGTGTTCTACCGCAGTTAAATTGTATAAATAAATTGCGTCTAATATAACAGCTGAGATGAGGCTAACTGGTCTGCAGTCCTTAAGTTATCTGTACTTCCCTCTTTTTGTGAAGAGGAAGTGTGTGTGTGTGTGTGTGTGTGTGTGTGTGTGTGTGTGTGATACTTGAGAAAAATTCTGGTGCTGCTAGGATCTCCTTGAGGTTCCTGTATTTTCTAGGAAGTAAAGTCTGGGCCTTAGGTTTGGAACTCCCTTAAAAATGGAACTGTTCTTTGCTTGCCCGTCATAACTATTCATAGTACTGAGCTCAAAAGTAAATCCTTCTGTTTGGGTCTCTATTTTTGCAACAGTGAGCTTATTTGCAGGAGCAAATTAATCTCTCTCTGTCTCATCTATTGATCTCTGAGAACTGGGAAGCTGTAATGAGAGAAGATCTTATTCCTTAGCTGAATTACTGTGGAGCTGTAGTTTGTATACCCAGAACACTACCATTTTGCCACAGACTGCTGTCTGTCATTTAGTGCCATTTGTAGGTTCAGAATGAGCTTCTTAATAGAAGCTGCCTCTTAAACTAGAGCTAAATTTCAGAATGGGGAAGTACTTGAAGGGGAACATGAATTATGGGTTTTTACCCATAACTTGAAGAGCAGTGTGTTATTTTCTTGTGGTTTACCTTGTGAATGACAGATGAGTGGAACCTCTGGAATATTTAAAAAGTAT